>NW_006159518.1:1491542-1516063 GCF_000334495.1 Tupaia belangeri chinensis | reverse complement strand
CTCTTCTCTTCCATCTCAGTTAGCTTCGCCATTATGAATGTTCTAAATTCTTTATCAGACATTTCCATGATTTGCATTGAACTGCTTGTGGATGAAGAGGAGTTATTCTTTTCCCTTGGAGGAGAGGTATTTTCTTGCTTTCCCATATTTCTTGTGGTCCTGCGGTGATTTCTTGTCATCTGATGGATGGTGTGTTTCTTTCGAATTTTTGAAGTTCAATCAGAATGTTCAGGAGTAAGCAGAAAGAGGTGATCGGGAATCTCTTTGCTGTTCAGGAGCCATGAGGAATCTAGTTCTGAAGGCCTCAACTCTCCTGGCACGCTAGCTTTGTTTGTTGGAGGCTGAATTATCGGTAGAAAATCGTCATTTTTCCTGTCCCCTGCAATGACTAGTTACCAGGAGCCATGAGGAATCTTGTTCTCAGAAAAGGCACTTTTTTTAAGAGGCTGTTTTTTTTTGTGTGTGTGTGTGTGTGTGTGTGTGTGTGTGTGTGTGTGTGCACATGCCCCAAATCTTTTTAAAAAATTATTTATTTATTTTTACATTTTCCCACATTTACTTTTTAAAAAGAATTATTTTATTTATTTATTTATTTATAATTTGACCAGAGAGGGACAGAGTGAGAGAGAGAGAGAGAGAGAGGGAGAGAGAGACGGAAAGTGAGAAAGTAAGCCTCCAGGTCCAGGACCTGAACCATGGTTAGCCATATGGGAGTCCAATGCCTTTAATCACCATGCCAACCGCAGGCTCCACAAACAGTTACTTTACATATCAAAAAAATTTTCTTATGCTCCATAGTTCTTGACAGTTAATTAACAACTTTAAAAATCTCAAAGAAAATGAACTTTAAAGATAACTTTCAAAATATTTATTATAATTTTGTGACTATAACAGAGATAGTATGGTTTTAAATATTTTTGAGAATATATTTATATGTCAACTGCTGAAACTGTTGAAAAGCAAACACCCAGCACACAATTCACACATGAACCCTCCCAATTCAGCCCTGCCTACCAAGTATTCTCTGGTTTACCACCTGCTAGCAAAGATCAGTCTCTTTTTCTTCCTTCAAAGTCTTCCTCAAGTAATCCTCTGGTGTGGCGGCTCTTTTGCAATTTCTACTGATTACAGTGCTGGGCTGGAAAAGTCCAGGCTATTTTATGATATGAAATCTTTCATATGACCTCTCTAATTCTCTCTGTCAGGTAGAACTGTTTGTGGTACAAGGCCATCTTTCTAAGAGCTTCTGTTGACTTTCTTGAGATCTACCTTAGTTCCATAGGTTTCTGATTGTATTTTGAGATGATACTCCAGTCAAAGCCCTGTCAATAACATGTGTGTCCAATTTCTGATTCAAGGCAGCAGGTATTATTGAACTTATTGAACAAATAACACTTCTGCCACAAAATAAGAATACTCACAAATATTTTCCAGTTCCAGAGGGGTCAGGAAGGGAGAAAAGTTTATGTTTCAATTTCAAAAAAAAAAAAAAAAGCTGAACCTATCAACAGCTAAAAAGAAGACAAAAATCCTTAAATCTGGAAAACAAAGCATAGAAGAAAACCAATAACATTTTAGTCAAAAGTCATAAAATTCTATTTTACCTGTTCAGTCTCATGTACTTAACCTTTCTGTTGAATTGACAGTGTTACTGTGGTCCAATCTTTCCATTTAAATCCTGGAAGTTAACATTTGGTGTTATTATTGATATTTCCAGACTTGTCCCTAGCATTAAGCTGGTTATTTTCTCGGTTGCTTTTTGTTCTTTTATTTCTGTCTGTCTGTCTTTAGTTTTCCTGGTAAAACACTCCCTTCAGAACTCCTTGAAGAACTGGTCTGCTGTTGGTAAATTCGTTCAGGTTTTGTTTATCTGAGAATGTTTTTTTATCTTTTCTTCCCATATGAAGGACAGTCTAGCCAGGTATAATATTCTTGGTTGAAATTATTTTTCACTTAACACTCTGAATATTTTTTCCTATTCTTTCCTTGTTCATATTTTTCCTGATGAGAGGTCTGCTGTTAGCCTGATGGGATAACCTTTGTAAGTAACTTGCTGTTTCTCTCTTCCCAGTTTTAGTATCTTGTCTGTGGATTTGGCCAATCTAGCTATGACATACCTTGGAGAAGATCTTGGGTCAATTCTATTAGGGGTCCTTTGTATTTCTTGGGTCTAGATGTTTGAATGCCTCTCTAAGTTTGGAAAGTTTTCTGCCAGGATTTCATGGAATAGATTATCAATGCCCGTATTAGTTTCTTCACCTTTTGAGATACCAATTATCAGGATGTTTGGGCACTTAATGATATTTAGTACTTCTTGTATCTTATTCTCATTTTTTGGAGTTATTTTCTTAGTCCTTTTGGTGATGTTTTCTAGGTCAGAGGTTTTGTCTTCAATATCCGAGATTTGACTTTCTGCATGGTCTACTCTGCTTTTAATACTTTCAAGGGAGGTTTTGATTTCCTATATTACAGCCTTCATCTCTAACAGCTCTGTTTGATTTTTTTTAGGGTGTGTATTTCATCTTTCAAATTGTGGAAAAACTTCCTTACCTCTTGGAATTCATTGTCTCTTTTCTCTTGCACCTTCTAGAGTTCACTGTCTCTCAGCTCTTGAATCTCATTTAGCTTTGTCACTATGAATATTCTGAATTCTTTATCAGACATTTCCACGAGTTCCATTGTACTGTCTATGGAAGATGAAGGGTTGCTCTTTTCCCTTGGGGGAGAGATATTTTCTTAGTTTCTCATATTGCTTGTGCCTCTGCAGTGGTTTCTGGTCATCTGATGGATTATGTGTCTCTTCCTAACTTCTGAGAGTTAATTCTGAGTGTTCAGAGGTGTGCAGGAGGGGGTAATCCCCAATCTCTTTACAGTTCCGCTTCCCTGATGCTCGCCAAGCAACTGGCACTTTTGACTTTGGAACTGGATATTACATAGGCCTCCCTGTTTCTGGGAACTAGGTGCACCTGGGCTGAGCTGCAGGGTTTCAACCGAGAGTTCAGAGGTGTGTGGGAGGAGATGAGCAGAGCTGTCTCTGCAGCTCCGTCTTTCTCCCTGCTGCTCACTCTGCAGCCTGTCTTCTCTGAATTTCTATCACTCATTGGTGAATTCAGTTTTGGCTAACTTTCTAAGCAGAGATTGAAGATCCACATCACAAGACTCCAACATGAGAATGATTGCCATTTCCATGCTACTACATGTCCCCCCCACCCCCAATCCTCTGTTGACTTCATTACCATGTTCAAAATCCCTACAGAGCCTATTGGAGTATGACAAAGGGGCTTCAAAAAGTTCATGGAAAATGGAATTAAAGTTCAAGTTTATATTGGTGTGAAATTTTTTTTTGAAATCCATGCATAAATTTTTTCATAATATGCATTTTCCAGGAACTCTTTGAAGACTTCTTGCATATGTCCTGAAGGACCTTGTTCATCCTTTTCATATACATGTAATGACAGGATATTACCTTAGGAGTTTTGCCTTAGATACTATGATGTGGCAGATATATAATGAAGCCGTAGGAGCCAGACCATAGGCATATTTTTCAGTGGAAATAAAGGAATGCTCTATCCAATGGAAATCCAGACTTCTTGCCTTGATATTCAAGGTCTGCCTCCATAAATGACCCTGGCCTGCCTGTCTTCCTCCTGGACCCTCCATCCCCTGCTCAGTAGGCTGGGGCCTGACAGACTCCAGTCTGCTCTTACATAGGTTTTAGAGTCTCTGGACAGCTCTGTTGTCTTCCTGAAGTCCTGCTCCTGGCCTTTGCATTGACGGCGTTTTCTTGCACTTTTCTTGTTATTCATTTGTTAGATTAAATATTACTTATGATAGTCTTCCTGTGCTCCCAAGTAACTAGTTATCTAGTAACTATCAAACTGTTACTTGTTTATTTTTTAAAGGAATTATTTATTTATTTTTATTCTTATTTTAATTTGACCAGAAAGAGAGAAGAAAAGTGAGAAAGCAAGCTGCCAAGTCTGGGACTCGAACTGTGGTTGGCCATGTGAGAGTCCAGCACCTTAACTGGCACACCACCTGCTGGCCCCCCTAAATTGCTACTTCTTCTTTGTTTGTTTGAGGGAGATTTTTGCTATAGGGTGTGTGTGCTCACCAGAGAGACAGAAAGGAAGAAATCACCTCTCCAGGAGGGATAGGCACACTGCAATCCTTTCTCCTCCATTATTCTCTTGGGATTTGGGGCATACATATACATGTGTCTGGCATGAATTTTAAGCTGCCTAGTCTGGTACTTGAACCACGGTTGACTAGGTGGGAGTCCAATGAGATATCCATTACGCCATCTGCTGGCCCCCCACAAATTGCTACTTTTAATTCTCTGAAATTTTTCTTATTCTGCCTGGGGAATGTGTCTTATTAGTTTCAAGTATTTATTTAGAGCACAGAGCTGCAGAAGGTTTGGAAACCATCTTCATGAGAGTGAGATTTGAAGCCAGTTGTCCTAGAGAAAGTAATGTGGAAAGAACAGATAACTTTGTATTTCACCCTTTACTTAAGAGCAAATGTTTAGACATACTCCTTTTGTAGGAAGTTGGCATGTTTTAATATTCAGGTCTTTTCTTAGCATGGTGAAAGATTTATTTATTCAGCAGTATGCTGATTGAGAGTCTCTGTGCTCTTGGACTGTATACTAAGAAAATAGCGCAAATTTAGTGATTGAGAACTGGGGAAAATCACCCAGAGGGGTCAGCTGTACTATGGCTACATGTAATGCCAACCAGTTTTAGTGATGCTATTATCTTGGCAGTCCAAATGTCTCATTTGCATATAATCATAGCTGTGTCTCATTTTTGCCAAAGTGACATGCTTTCAGATCCTTTCCTATAAAAGTTTGAGACATTGGTATAGATTATTTTTACTGTCCAAAGTTTATTATTCAAGTGAAATCACCATGGTGCATATATATTGGGTTGACAGAAAAGTCATGACGTATTTTTTTCTGTGTCTTTTTAAAAGAATTATTTACTTAATGTGTGTGTATGTATGTATGTATGTATTTTACCAGAGAGAGACAGAGAGAAAGAGAGAGAGAGAGTAAAGAGAGAGAGAGAGAAAGTGAGAAAGCAAGCCATCAGGTCCTTGACTCGAACCACAGTCAGCCATGTGGTAGTCAAATATCCTCAATCACCATGCCACCTGCTAGCCCCCAATTTATTTATTTATTTTTAAATTTCACCAGACAGGGGGGCAGAGAGAGAAAGAGAGAGGGGAGGAAGAGAGAGAGAAAGAGAGAGAGAGAGGGAGGGAGGGAGGGAGGGAAGGAGAAAAGGAAAGGAAAGTGAGAATTTTCTATGTTTTTCAAAGGTCATTTATTTATTTAGAAAGCAAAGATAAATCAATGATATATTGCCCACTCTATTCGATAACCTTTTGCCAACTTTCAGTGAGTTTCACAAGTCTTCGTTCATTGAAGGATCTGTCTTTGCAAAAAACTGAACAAGGTGCTGATTTGCAGCCTCATCTGAATCGAATGTTACACCACGCAAGGAGTTTGGAAGAGAGAGGAGCAAGTAGAAGTCTAACAGCACACAGTCAGGCGAGGGTGGTGGGTGTGGCAATACACCTCACCCAAGCTCCAGTCATTTTTGATGGGTGATCAAACTTGTGTGTGGTCTCGTGTGGTTGTGATGGAACACAACTCCTTTATGATCAACGAACTCTGGAGGTTTCTGGATGATGGATTCATTCCAGCTGCCCAATTGCCAACGACAGTGCACATTTGAACTGATTGTTTGGGTCCTTGGTAGGAGCTCGTGAAACATGACATCTTTAAAATCCCACCACACCGAGAGCATAACCTTCCTTGAATGAACGTCTGCTTTTGATGTTGTTTGAGGCGAATCATCACATTGGGACCAAGACTGTTTGTGCACCACCTTGTAAACAGACCACTTCTCTTCCCCAGTTATCAGTCACTTCAAATAGAAGATTGTGTTCCTTGGGCGTCACGAGCTTATCACAGATGTTTACATGCACCGACAAATGAACTTGAGTTCATGAGGAACCCAAATCTCGAGTTTCCTTACATATCCCAGCTTCTTTAGGTGGTCTTGAATGCTTGAATGATTGGTGTCCAATGCTTCTGCAATCTGTCATGTCATCTAATGTGGGTTTGACTTGATCAATGCTTTTATTTCATCGTCATCAACCTCGGCGGGCTTCCCTGAACGAGGAGCACTGTTGAGATCAAAATCACCAGCATGGAATCTCATGAACCATCGTTGGTACTGACGTTCTTGTAGAGTGTTGTCACCATAAACTTTACGCAACTTTTCACGAGCTTGACATGAGTCTTTCCCTCTATGGAAGTAAACCAGTAAGATATGGCGAAAATGCACAGTTTGATCTTCCATCTTCAACTTGTTAAAAAGTCTCCAAAACTCAATCAAATAATTTTTTTAAAGAGTGAAGCTAGAACTGTCAGTTGTCAAATGACATAGCAATAACATTGATGTGAATGACTTTCGTACTTCCAGAAATGAACTAGTGCCACTTGTTGGAAAAATGCATCATGACTTTTCCCACAATCCAATAGTTATAGTAATTGCCCACAATGTTCAAGCCTTCCAGTACCTATGGGTTTGGCCATGTGACTTTCTTTAGCCAATGGGAGATTAGCAAACAAGACTCAGACAAAGATGCTAAATGTGCTCGTGTATTAAGTTTGCCCTCTTGGGATGTATGCCAGTGAGTGGTTGCTTTAACCTCCTAAGGTTTGGCGGATTTTGTTATGCAGCAGTAAATAACATGCAAGCAGCATCCTGTGTAATCCATATATGTGTTTAGAAACACTTTCAGGTTTGAAAATGAAACGGCCCCGATGACTGTCTTAATCCGTGCCTCAGTTTGTCCTTCACATAAAATGTTTTGTGTTGGTCCTTTAAACAGGTTTACTAAAAATGGAGAGTTCGTTACAGTTACAGAAGTAGTTGAATATTATTATTTTGAAAGTTAAACATTATTACTTGAACTTTTATTCAGAAAAGTAAAAGTGAGAGACTGAGCGAAAACAGGGAAAATAAAGAATAGAATGAAATAATGGAAAAAGAATACAGTACTTCTGAAAGTTTTGTTTATGATGTATCTAAATTTAGAACATCACAGATACACAAACCAATATTTACTTGATGGCAGAGAATCTAAATCTAGAGTATGTACATGTAATAGGAAATAACTGTTTTGGAAGAAATTGTATTGCAATGCATAGAGCCAGTATTTTTTTAAATAAAAGTTTTCTTCAAAGGATAACACACATAGAAAAATGCACCATAGTAAGTGTATAGCTTGCTGAATATCTGAATTTTAACATCAGTTTAAAATATGATGAGTCCCTTAAGACATGTGTCTATGAAATATATGTGTGTGTGTGTGTGTGTGTGTGTGTGTGTGTGTATGCTATAGAGTGTGTGCTTGTCAGAAATAGAGAGAGACAGAGACAGAGAGTAAGAGAGGGAAAGTGAGAAATCGCCTCCTGGGGGGATGGCCACACACAGTCCTCCTCCATTCTCCTCTTGGGATTTTGGGCGCACACAGATGGGTCTGGCATGATTTTCTTGGCTCTGGATCTGGGGCTTGAACCCAAAGTCAGCCATGTGATATGCAGTGATCTTATCCTCCATGCTATCAGCTGGCCTATTAATGCTATTCTATAAGTAACAAATAATCCAACTCAAGCTGTGTTTTAAAAAAGCGTGTTATTTTTGTTTTACAACAAAGCAGTAGAGGGTTTTTAGGCATGCCTTTGTCTAGGACTCAATGTGATTTAGTTTCAGTTTCTTTCATTTCTCAGGCAAGCTTTCTTCTGTTTGCAAAGAGACTTCCAGCATCTCTTAGAGCTCCACCTTCCTTTATGTCCAAAGAAAGAAGATGGTCTCTTCTGATATCTTTTTTTTTTTTGAGAGAGATTTTCACTGTAGGGCGCGTGCGCTCGCCAGACAGACAGAGAGAGACATAGAGACAGAAAGCGAGAAATCACCCCCCAGGGGGGATGGTCACGCCGCAATCCCTTCTCCTCCATTCTCCTCTCGGGATCTTGGGCACGCACACACACGCACCCGGCGTGAGTTTTAAGCCACCGGGTCCGGGACACGAACCGCGGTCGACTACGTGGGAGTCCAGCAACATAGCCATTACGCTAACTGCTGGTTCCCTCTTCTGATATCTTTTTAAGCTTATTTATTTATTCCTTGAAAGAGACAAAGAGAGGCATCCCCAACAGGGTTTTCATGCTGTGGTCCACCCCCAGCTCCAGCCAGCCCGCCCACATCACGGGTACATGTGCTCAGGACGGTCTCTAGATGCAAACCTGAACCTCCCCTTGGGTCAGCCTCCGAGAGCACTGCATTGCCATTGCACCACCGTGTGGCCCCTCTTCTGATCTCTTGCATAGAAAAATGAAATGACCTGTCTCTAAACCAATCATGAGAGGCCAGGCGTGGGGTGTAATGATTTGTTAAGCCCAGAGCCCTGAGCCAGTCTCACTCCAGGGTTCACTCCAGTTGCCCAATGTCAAAATTAAGGAGCCAAACGAGGGGAAAAGAAGGAGCAGATTTTAGGAAAGCAACCAACCGTTTTTGACTGTAGAGTGATACTTTTACAGTCACATTTTATTGCTACTCATCAGCTGAGTTATGTATAAACCCATAAGTTCTCAAGTTTGTCATATTGAAATATAAAAATGTCCCCTCTGTTAGCTGCTCTTAATTCAGGTTACTAGAAAAAGCCTCCTCATTACTTGTGAATGAGTCATTCCAAAGCATGGTCCTACCACCTGTTAATACTTCTTTCTCCTACAGAAATAAAAATATAGAAAAGGAAGGTCCAACTTAATTCCAAAAGATGTGGTCCTACTGTCAAAATGACATCAGTTTTCAAATGATTATAGAGTCTTAACTGCATGTTTTATTTTCTGCAGAAAGACTATAAAAAGGATTTGGAGACTGAAATCAAAGGGAAAGGAATGCAAGTGAGCATAGACACTCTTGATGTCCAGAGAGCAAAGAAAGCATCTGAGATGGCCAGCCAGGTAAGAAAAGATTTGCCCACAAAGTTCAAGACGAACACCTGGCTCCATGCATGGAAATAGTGTAATGGTATTTCCACGTGCGTGGCTTTGCTAATCAAACCCAGAAATACTTGCATTGCTATGGAAGGTTAAGCAAAGCTCTAAGATTATTTTCTCTTCTTTTAGAAACAATATAAGAAAGACTTAGAAAATGAAATTAAAGGGAAAGGAATGCAAGTGAGTGTGGATATTCCAGATATGCTCCGAGCCAAGAGGGCATCTGAAATCTATAGTCAGGTTGGTAGAGAATGAAGATGCTCAGAATAATGTATTCAGATATCCATTCATCATCTGCTTTCTCTCTCTCTCTCTCTCTCTCTCCTCTCTCTCTCTCTCTCTCTATATATATATATATATATATATATATATATCTTTTTTTTAAATTAAATTTTACTTTTTTAAGATAGTGTCTCATTATATAATGATCCTCTTGCCCCAGCCTTCTGGGTAGCTGAAGCCAAAGACACATGCCACCACTCCCGGCTCTTCTCTAGACAAGGTCTTGCTAAGTTGCCCAGGTTTGCCTCAGCCTCCCCAGTAACTGTGATTACAGGTGCATGCTATCTACTTGGCCTTTAGGTCGGGCCCAGAATGAAACCTAGGCTTACAGAAAGGTGAGGCTGTTTTGGTGGACTGTTTGCTTATTACTCTGTTTCAATGAGGGGCCTTCAGAGAGTGAGTGGGAAAACAGAAATAACGTAGGAATTTATTTTGGTGCAAAAAAGTTTTGAGGGGCCAGACAGTGATGCTGTGGTAAAACATGATGTTCATGAGGCTACTCCACATGGGAAGGTTCCTGGTTCAAGTCCTGAGTGAGACCTCTGTGAGCATGCTAGATACATGCATGTGCCCATGATCTGGGACTGACCGAGGCTGGGGGGGTGGATTGCAGCATCAGACTCCATTGGGAGTTCTCTCTCCTTTTTTACTTCTTTCACTCATAAAACATAAATAAAACTTAAAAAAATTGAAGTCCATGTATAGATTTTTTATGATATGCATTTTCTGTGAATTTTTTGAAGACCTCATATAGTTCTTTCATTTTTGCTGTTGCACCAACAACTGTTTTGAGTTGAAAGATGGAATTTAGAGCCATGTGGTATGGTAGAGCTAGAGGAAGTGCATCATCCTTTCTATCTTGTCTCTCTGCCTCTTTCATACACACACACACACACACACACACACACACACACACACACGCAGTTTCAGATTCATATTAGCTGTTTATATTTTTAGAAAAAGTATAAAGATGAAGCAGAGAAGATGCTTCCTAACTATTCGACTGTGGCAGATACTCCTGAAATTCAGAGAATTAAGATGACTCAGCAAAACATTAGTGCGGTGAGTAATCATTATTTCTTTTTAATTGTCCCCTTGAAATTTTATGTTGTCTAAGGAGTGACCAACCTCCTTTCCTCATTGGATTTTTTGCTGCATTACTTGAATGTTCTGTCAAATGTATTATTTTTATGTCTTTAAAGTAATAACAGTATTGGCTATTCTTGTGAATTACACTTTATCATGATTGTTTTGGAATTATAAATTCAAATTTTATCCTGTGCAAGTAAGAGTTATTAATGAATATTAAAAATTAACTCTAGAAAGAAGTCTTATTCTTTCATACAAATTTTCCTTTGAAGATGAAAAGTCATGTGAAGTGATAGCCTTCCTGGTCATTGATTATTTACACAGGTATTTACCTTGGAGTTTACTCATTCATATCCAGTTCTTCTTTTTTTTTTCACATTATTTTATTTAACTTCATTTATTTATTTATTTTTTTGGGAGAGGTTTTCGCTATAGGGCGCATGTGCTCGCCAGACAGACAGAGAGAGACAGAGACAGAAAGCGAGAAATCACCCCCCAGGGGGAATGGTCACGCCGCAATCCCTTCTCCTCCATTCTCCTCTCAGGATCTTGGGCACGCACGCACACGTGCCCGGTGTGAGTTTTAAGCCACCGGGTTCGGGACGCAAACCGCGGTTGACTATGTGGGAGTCCAGCAACATAGCCATTATGCTAACTGCTGGTTCCCTAACTTCATTTATTTTAATTTGACTGGGGCAGAGGAGAGAGAGAGAGAGAGAAAGTGAGAAAGCAAGTCATCAGGTCAGGACTTGAGCTACAGTCGGCCATGTGGGAGTCTAGTAGCCTTAACCACCACGCCAACTGCCAGACCCTCATATCCAGCTCTTAAACTTCCACATTTTAATTTGGGGAATAGAAATTGCATCAACACCATTAATTAAGAGATTAAGCTTATTTATTTATTTATTTATGAGAGGTTTTTGCTATAGGGCATGTGTGCTCATTAGAAAGACAGAGAGAGACAGAAAATGAGAAATCACCCCCCAGGGGTGATGGCCACACTGCAGTCCCTTCTCTATTCTTCTCTCAGGATCTTGGGCATGCACATGTGCCTGGTGTGAGTTTTAGCTACCGGGTCCAGGACTCGAACTGTGATTGACTACATGGGAGTTCAGTGACATAGCCATTATGCCATCTGCTGGCCTCACAATTAAGCTTACGTTTAATGGGTATAAAAACTTGAATTCTGGGGGATGTGCACCGTGGTCAGCCATATAGGAGTCCAGCATCTTAACCACCATACCACCTGCTGACCCCCACAGCCAATATTTTAATGTACAATTACCTCAGTGATTTAGTAGTCATGTGAGTGCCTCGTCAGAATTTGGCTGAGCTGTGATGTGCTGCTGACAGGCTGAGGCCACGTGGGAGGCCCAGGTTTGATTTCCAGCTCACCTTGAGTCTGGCATGTTGATGCAGGCCTATAGTTCCAGCTATTCGAGACTATCCTATTTGAATATATATGTGTGTGTAGAGTTTGAAAACCCATGGAGTATTTTCTCCTTTCAGATAAACTGATATGCGCCACCTCTCAGGGCATGCTAGTGAAGTGCCTGTGGGTCTCCACGAGGAGGCCAGGCTGTGCTGAAAGATGAGCAGGTCTGTCTGTAAGACTCAGGGCAAGAAGCTGTTTTGGTCCCTCACTCCTGTGATTCAAGACTTCTTTTCCTTTTAGCTCTTGGAAGAAAACATCTCTCATACCTTGCCCTCTGAGCCAAGCAGGACCCATTGGGTCACCACATGTCAAGAGAGGGCGTGGTTCTGTCCTCATATGGCTTTCTTACAATTAATCTTGTCCCATAGAGCATTTTTGGTTTTTGTTTTGTCCTGAGGGGAGACGTTGTGGGAAAGTTAATGAATATGTGGAGGATGAGGAGAATAGAATGAATGAATGCCAATGTTGATGATAGAGCTAATATTTTCTTTGAAGAGAACGAGAGTATCTTTCTGTTTGGAGAATAGCAGTTGCTTAAAATTTCATGTTCTTTTTGAATTAAATTGGTGAGCTTTTTTTTCTCAAATACCCATGTCACATCTATTTAAAGAAGAAGTTCTAGTTTGCCACTTTATTTCCTTAAAGCAAATAATCTGCAACAAGCTGAGGTTGTTATGCCCTAGAAGTGGTAGTAGAGGGTTATTTGTAAGATTGTGGAATAAGAACTGAAGGTTGGACATGCATCATCAGAGTAGATTTTTTAAAATATTATTTTCTTTTTTTAAAATTATATATATATATAGAGGTGACCATGCCACAATCCTTCTCCTGGGATTTGGGGCATGCATGCCAGTGTGTTTTTCAAACTGTGAGTCCAAGACTTAAACCGTCCAGTTGGCCACGTGCTATCCACCTACCTTAACCACCACACCACTGGCTGACCTCAGAATACAGTATTTCGTTTATTCATATAATATTGGTAACAATAAATAGAAGCAATATTCACATTCTATAAAAACAGAGAAATTGTCTTTTAAAGACTTGGATCCAAGGGAACCAACCAGCAGATGGCATAATAGTTATGTCGCTGGACTTCCATGTAGTTGATCGTGGTTCAAGTCCCAGATCTGGCAGCTGGTCTGGTGTGTGTGTGTGTGTGTGTGTGTCTAAAATTCCAAGAGGAGAATGGAAAAGAAGGGATTGCAGTATGGCCATCCCCGTAATTTCTTGCTTTTTGTTTCTCTATCTCTGGTGAGTGTATGTGGCCTATAGCAAAAATCTCTGTTAACAAAAAAGAATTGGGGATCAGCAGTTAGCATAATGGCTATGTTGCTGTACTCCCAAGTAGTTGACTGTGGTTCGCGACCCAGACCCGGTGGCTTAAAACTCATGCTGGGTACGTGTGTGTGTGTGCCCAAGATCCTGAAAGGAGAACGGAGGAGAAGAGATTGCAGTGTGGCCCTAACCACTGGGGGGGTTATTTCTTGCTTTATGTCTCTCTGTCTATCTGGTGAACGCACGCACCCTATAGCAAAGAAGAAAAAAAAACTCTCCAAAACAAAACAAAAGAATTGGATCCAGGACTTGAATTCTAATATGCTGATAGCTATTGTTTTTCTTCTCTTATAATAAAGGTATTTTATAAGAAAGAAGTGGGGGCTGGTACAGCAGTAAAAGATACCCCAGAGATGGAACGAGTGAAGAAAAATCAGCAGAACATTAGTTCAGTAAGTTCTCTGTAGGATTAATTATCCTTTCCAGAAGCAAACAGAACCTAGATAAATGTTAGTTCTTTACTCATCTGCTTGCTTTTTTTCTCTTATTCTTCATTTTATTGAAATGCTATTTTACCAAGTATCAAAGGTCTGACTGCCAAGATAAAAACTGCACTCTTCCTCTGCTTGAACCTAAAACAGTGTTTCATTTTGATATATCACAGTGGAGAAGACATAGATCAGTTTAATGAAATCTAGGATTAGATTTTATCTTTTTAAACAATTTTAACTGTATTAAGTTTTACAGAGAAAGGATACATTTCAGTACCTCTCCACAACTTGAGGGAAAGAAATTTTACCCTGATGGAATGATTAAAGTCCCAGAACATGTATTTGGTGACTTAAATGAAGGTTTGGATTTAAAATATATATATAATATATATATATATATATCAGTTCAATTTTACCCCATGACAATCACATTTCTGATCTCTCTCTCAGATAACATTTTTGCCCGTATTTCTGTTTTCTAGCCCTATTTACCTTCTATTTCTCTCAGCAAAGAAAATATACACCTTTATTTTAAATTGCAAAATAACTTATCCTCCCCTTTCCTTTGGACTAGGGAGAGAGTAGAAGGGGTGTTTAATGTTATGGGTTAAGAATTTTTTTTCATATGATGCTTGGCATTTTCAATAGAAACTTTCTGTCCTTATCAATAGGCATTCTTTGAAGCGTGTATGCTTAATATACTGACTTTCTTATTGAGGAAATAGAAAGGATTCTTTCCTTAAATTCTTCCCCTGGCTTCTCTTTTCATCTTCACCATTGGAGATAGTACTTCCAGAGTTTTTCTGCCTTGGTTAGACTCACCTGTGGGTAGTTCTGATGGTCACGGGGCATCCTGAGAATATGAGCATTTGTGAAGAGAACAGCAGGAAAGGCAAGGTGATGCCCTAGAAAAATATACTTCAGAATGAGATTGTAGGGCAGGCCCCATGGCACAGAAGGAATGTGCTGCTCAAGAGAAGCAGGATCCCACATGGTGACCATGGTTTGAATCCCTGGCCCTGTCAGCCTGAAACACACTGAGCACATGCTCAAGTGCCCAAGGCTAGACAGGCTGGAGGAGGGGAATTGCAGTATGATCAGACCCTGAGGAGACTCATCTCTCTGTCTCCCACTGTCTCTTTCACTCTCACATGTGTATACATACTTTAAAGAAGAAAAAAGGAATTAAAAAAAAAATCTGCTGAATACGAGTGCAGAAGGCTCTTTGGCTCGAGTGAAGCTATCTTCTGGGAAAGTGTAAGGAGAAGGACCAGCGCCTCAAGGTGTGGCTGAGGGTGTCCAAGTGTGTTATTCTGATGTGCTGTGGCGAGGGTCCATGGCAGGCAGCACTTGGGTCTGGTGGAGAACGTAGTTTGGGAGAGAAGTGTAAATTGTTTCCTTCGCTTGCAATTGATGGTATTTGAAATGTACCCGTCAACAAACCACCATGTAATGTCATAAACGTCCTGTAGTGTGTAATTCTGGCGCCTGCAGTGAAATGACGATACCATTTTGATTAGGTTAAAGTGGGATGAAAAACAAAAACGATCCTCCTTAATCATGTTTAGCTTCTCGCTCAAGGAAAAATCACGCAAAGTAGTACAGTGTATCATTTATTTTTCCCAGCAACCCACCGCCTCTTCTAGCAAACAGCAAACGCGTAAGTGCTGTATCTCTGTGAGGTTGGCCCATCAACTCCTGCTTAGTATTCAAATGGGAAGGTGCCCTTTCAAGATTAGCTAGATCTGTCAAACCAAGATATGGTTCCCTAACATTTAAAGATCTCGACATTTTCTACCTCTGGAGTACAGGCCTCTGAGCTATTAGCTCTCTGTGTTAAGAACAATTTTTGAATTTTATTTAGAGGTAGCCCATCTCAGTGAACTTTCAATTTAACCGTTTTGGATCTGGATTAACATTGGCCTTGCTCCTTGTATTAAATCTACAGATACTAAGATGTAGATACTTATCTGGGATATTGAGGCACTGTTTCTTCGTGACAGTCAGCATGGATTTCAGCCTTAATCAGTTTAAACTTTACCAAGTGATTTCTAAAACATGTTTTACGTCAATGTAATTCTTTGCTAAATTTCAACGTGTGCCTCATAAGACAAGCCTATGTTCCAAATATTTACATATGCATATGCCCTTTCTCTCTCTTTCTTTCTTTCTTTCTTTCTTTTTTTTAATTGCTAGAGGGTGTGTGTACTCTCTAGAGAGAAAGACAGTGAGAGCAAGAGTGAGCGAACGAGAGAACCCCCTCCATTAGGATGTGGTTATGCTACAATCCCTTCTCCTCCATTTCTCCATCTTGTTAGGATTTTAGGCATACACACACGTGTCCAGTGTTTTTATCTTTTTGGAGAGGGTTTTGGTATAGGGCGCATGTGCTCGCCAGAAAGAGAGAGAGAGAGAGACAGAGACAGAGACAGAGAGACAGAAAGTGAGAAATCACCACCCTGGGAGGATGGCCACACCGCAGTCCCTTTTCCTCCATTGTCTTCTTGTAAGCTTTTGCACGCATGCACATGTGCCTGGTGTGAGTTTAAGCCACCAGGTCCAGGACTCGAACTGCAGTTGACTACATGGGAATCCAGCGACATAGTCATTATGCCAACTGCTGGTCTCGTCCAGTGTGATTTTCAAGTCACCAGGGCCAGGTTTTGAACCATGGTTGTCCAGCTCCCTTGGTCACTAGGCCACAGGGCCGGCCCAGTATTTGTTCTTTCCTTGAGTCCAATCTTCCATGCATTTTAGAGATACTAAAATACTAGCTGAAATGATGGTCTCACTGATCGGGCTGTAAATTCAAAAGCTGTCTGTTGCCCCAGGCATAACCATGTACTGGTGCAATGTTCCCACTAGTCTAGTTGATCTTCCTAGAAATAGATTTGAAGGGGGAGCTTTCGAATGATGTGGATCTAGGAGATAGGTGATCTTTCCATGGTACCATTGTATGGATGGAAGACACTTCCTGCCTTTATAGTGATCAGGCCCCAGTGGTCTGCGCTTTCGGGACATTTTTTTCCCACCTCTCATTTTCTCTTCTTTTACTGTGGTCCTTTTATTGTTTCCCTTAGTTTGGATTATTTGCATGCTCTCAGTCAGACAGGCAGCGTTCCCAAGACTCTGTGTCTAACTCGATTTGACTTCTGCCTTTAAATTACGTATTAAATTTGAATGAACATATTAATAGATAGAAATGGCTTTTTTGGGTAAAAAAAATAACAAACCATTATATTCTTTAAGATAATTTCCAAGGTTTTTGTGTGTATCTGCCTAGTGGTAAAACTTATTTTTGTAACTGACATTTGCTTATTTTAATTAAAAAACTCCTGTAGCAATGGATTGGTGAGTAGATATGAATTTATTTGTACTTTGGGAGAAAGGAATCCTAAAAACATCAGATAAAATAAAATATCACATTTCCAATGATGGAAAAGTAAGGTTGGAATTAAAAACATTCAATTATGCAATAGTTACAAAAGGGGAATTCTTAATTATTATTTAAGCCTGTACAGAATAAAATTAACATTATATTTTTATAAATTATGCAGGTGAAATACAAAGAAGAGATTAAACAGGCAACCGCCATTTCTGATCCTCCAGAGCTAAAGAGAGTTAAAGAAAACCAGAAGAACATTAGCAATGTGATCATATTTCCTTAAGTATTTTTTTTCTCTGTGTTATTGGGTGCCAGTATGTAACAAGAGCAAGATGCCTGTAGAGATAAAATCTCACTGCATTGATACCATTGCCAAAGGGTTGGCTCCTTAGAGGAGGTGACATGTCCTACACATCTCTATGTCCTGCCAAACCTTCATATGCTTTTGTTTCTTGGAGAAACATGCCATGGAATGTCCAGTCTATCCTTGTTCTTGGGGGAATTCACAGACAAGTAGGATATGCCCCAAGAATATTCTCGGGGTCTCTAGGAAAACCAGACACACATAGCCATAAAGAACTTACTGCAAGGGACCAGCAGTTAGCGTAATGGCTATGTCGCTGGACTCCCATGTAGTTGACCGCGGTTCGCGTCCTGGACCTGGTGGCTTAAACTCACACTGGGTGCGTGTGCGTGCGTGCCCAAGATCCTGAGAGAAGAATGGAGGAGAAGGGATTGCGGCGTGGCCATCCCCCCTGGGGGGTGATTTCTTGCTTTTTGTCTCTCTGTCTCTCTCTGTCTGGCGAGCGCACGTGCCCTATAGCAAAAACCTCTCCAAAAAAACAAAAACAAAACAAAAAAGAACTTACTGCATAAAGAACTGTAACAGTAATGAGTACTTTTTGGGTGTTGCTATGCTTTTTGAGTACTTGACATGCAATATCTCATTTAATGATAAGTAAAAGTACTCTTGCAAGTGGTATGGAAACATGGAGAAGGAAGGCTCCATCGGGGGGAGAGAGCAGCAGCCTTAGAGAAGGAGTAATGTTGGAGTTTGATCTGGAAGAATTAATAAAGGTTTGTAGTGGGGTTTTTTTTTTTTCTGGCTGAGCACACTAGATGTGTTCAGGACCCAAGACCTGTTCAAGGAGAAGGCTTAGTGTGGTGAGTACGTGGATGAAGGTGGGGGAGGTGAGGAGAGGCAAGTGTGATGCAGGTTATGAAGAAGTGACTGGGGTGCACAGTGTCCCTCAAGTGTGGTTCACATTCACAGTGCATTCGTGAAGACTCAGTGGCTCTTGATGGACAGTGCTTGACTTAGCGCATCATTTTAATTTGTGCTTCCTTCTAAAAGAAGAGTTACTGATCTCCAACTTAGGGTAGAGACACAACACTCTCTTTAAAGAACTTATTTGAAAACAATAGGGAGTTAACTTAGTCAGAAAGTAATACTATTGATAGCAACACAGGTATTATTTTTGTAGGTTGAATATCCCTTATCTGAAATGCTTGAGGTCAGATGGATTTTTTTGGATTTTGGAATATTTTTATAGACACAATGAAATCTCTTGAGGATGGGACTCAAGTGTAAACATAAAATTCATTTATGTTTTATGTGCATTTTAGACACATAACCTGAAGGGGATTTTATGCAATATTTTTGTACTGCAACATTATGACTAAGACCCATCACCTGAAGTCAGGTGTGGAATCTTCTCCCTGTGGCATCATGTTGGTGCTTGAAGAATTTTGAATTTTAGAGTATTTCAGATTTCAAATTTTTGGATTAAAGGTGCTCAACCTCTAGTATTTATCTGGTATGCCATATGGAAAGTGGTGTGCTGATGGCAGAGATTTGGGAAATTTGGAGTGGTAAGAACTCAGAGCCTAGATAGTTGGTTTGGTCTTAACTCCAGACTTTACTTGGTATATAATCTTCATAAGCCAATAACTTCTTTTTTTTTAAGAATTATTTAACTTTATTTATTTATCCATTTATATATTTTTAACTTGACCAGAAAGGGATGGGGTGGGGTGGGGGGAGTGAGGAAGTAACTGCCAGGTCCAGGATTCCAACCACGGTTGGCCATGTTTGAGTCTAGCTCCCTTAACCACCACACTACCTGCTGGACCATAAGCCAATAACTTCTTTTTTTTGGAGAGGTTTTTGCTATAGGGCACGTGTGCTCACCAGAAAGACAGAGACAGAGAAACAGAAAGTGAGAAATCACCCCAGGGGGATGGCCACGCTGCAATACCTTCTCCTCCATTCTCCTCTCGGGATCTTGGGCACGCATGCACACACACCCGGCTTGAGTTTAAGCCACCGGATCTGGGACTCAAACCGCGGTCAGCTACATGGGAGTCCAGCAACATAGTCATTACGCTAACTGCTGGTCCCAGGCCAGTAACTTCTTAAAGCCTCATTTTCTTCATTTATAAAACAGGGATCAGCGTTTTAAATGAGATATTGCCTATAAAGTACACAGCATGTTAATACACAAATGTAAGACATGAAGATTCTATCAAATCTGTGTTCCCTGAGCCAGGTGGCATGGTGATTAAGGCATTGGACTCCCACATGACCAATTGCAGTTCAAGTCCTGGACTCAGAGGCTTGAAACTTACTGGGTGTGTGTGCCCCAAATTGCGAGTGGACAATGGAGGAGAAGAGATTGCAGCGTGGTTATCCCTCCTGGGGGATGAGTTCTCACTTTCTCTCTTTGTCCCCCTCTGTCTGTCCAGCAAGCACATGCACCATATAGCAAAAATCCTCACTTAGAAAAAAACAAATCTGTGTCCCCAAACATACATCCACTGGAAATTGGCTGCAACAGTTTTTCTACCTCAGTAATATCATAGGTCAACAGATTTTTTTCCTCCTGTGAGCTCTGTCCAGGGTCGTCTTTCCCTGCATCTTGTCATCCATAGAGCTTAAACTGAAACATTCTGTACTTTACCACCGATAATCCTCCTAGTCACAAGATTCTGGCTAAACTCTCAAACCATTTACTGTGGCACAAAGAAGGTCACAGAGGGAGGAGAGAGATTACATGGGAGGGATCCCAACCTGCTTTCATTTATTTTCCAGGCTTTTTAAACTTCTCTGTTCCAGTCCATTTTGTTGTTAATAACCAAAAATACCCAAAACTGGATGATTTGTAAAAATAGAGCTTAATTCAGATCATGGTTTGGAGATCCGAGGTCCAGAGGCTTCTGGTGGGGTCTGCTGACTGTATCAGGACCTGACTGAGGGCAGCGGAGCATGGTCTCTGTTCTGCATCTCTGTCTCGCATGACCTCTCTTTATAAACCTACCAGGACTCCGTCATGGGAGCCCTGCCCTAACCACCCAGTTACTGATCTCTTAAAGGCCTCACCCTCAACATAATAATTGGATCTAGTTTCCGCCCTGTTAATCCTGTGACAATCAAATCTCAACCCATGAGCTTGGAGGGAGGCCCACACGAAGCATGCTCACTTTCAGGTTCATGGCTAGGAGTGTGCGTTCCCAGTCCACGTTATCCACAAGCCTCGCAGGTCTTGGGAATTCTTGTAAAAGAAAATCTCTAACACTGAATTTAAATTCCAAAAATCATTAAGACTGTCCCTGTGGAGTCCCTTACAGGGGCTTTTAACTGCAAGCTCTACTTTCACCTGTCAGAAGTCCACGTGATAGATATGCTGTTCTGTTTCTCTGTGTTTGATGCTCATTTATTTCCTGGGGTGTCAGGAAATAGCTGGGAAATGATGGAGTATACTCCCCTCCAGCTAAGAAAGAAGACCTCCACGCAGTGGGTCAGAAAGATTTCCATGACGCTGGCTTAGAAGGCAGGCTGCCCAGTGTTGGGACAGCACAGAAGAAACTTGGAGGTCCAGGGTTTCTTTCCACAGTGACAGTCCGCCACCGGAACACAGGCATGCGATGTGGGACTCTGCTTCCCAGTGGATAGAGTGCAGAATTATGATTTTTTTAAGTTTTATTATTTTTTTAGGGAGTGAGAAACACAGAGAGACATACAGAGAGACAACTCCCCTGACAGGGTCCTGATACCTTAATCTACCCCCAGCTTCAGCCAGCCCTGGAGGTATGCGTGTGCCTGGTAACTCAGGGAGATCTCTGGATGCATACCCGAACTCTCCCGAGTGGGTTAGCCTTGCAGAATGTCATATTTTGCTACTGTGTTACCACCTGGCACCTGCAGAATTATTGTTATTTATTTAATATTATTATTATTGATGTTATTATTGTTATTATTTTCCTTTAAGACATGTATACTCGCCAGAGAATGACAGACAGGAAGAGAGAGAGAGAGAGAAAGTGAGAAAGCAAGTTGCCAGATCTGGGGCTTGAACCACAGACAGCCACGTGGGAGTACAGTGCTTTAACCACCATGCCACTCACCAGTTGGCCCCCAGAATTATTATTTTTAAATATGAATTAGTAATGTGATAAACATAACTTTAGTGTTAAAGAAATGAACTCACAAAAGGGATAATTCATTATTACCGATAAGATGAAACTCATAGAGGCCACCAATAAATAATACAGTTTAAAGAATAGCAAGGAAATGGATAATTTATGATAATTGACATGGAAAAGAGTGGAATCACTGAAAAGATGATTGCGTTGTCTTGTAGCAACATATATTTCATTATAAAATCAGAATGCAGATTTTACTGCTGCATATTGTGGCCATGTGACATTTCTGTTCATCTCTCCCAATGTGTCATCACCCTCATCTCCTATAATCCTGATCTGCATTGTGCCTTGTCTCCCAGCTCCAGTACAAAGAGCAGAACTATAAGGCCACTCCGGTGAGCGTGACCCCCGAGATAGAGAGGGTGAAGAGGAACCAGGAGCAGCTGAGTGTGGCAAGTTTTCTTTTATATTTTTTCAAACATTACACATTTTGATTTTAAAAAATGTTTGGGACCAGCAAATGGGATAGTGATTACATTGCTGGACTCCACCTGGCATACCTGGTTCGAATCCTGGATCTGGTGACTTGAAAATCATGCTAGGTGCATGTTTGTGCATGTCCAAGATCCTGGGAGGAGAATGTAAGAGAAGGGATTGTGCGGTGGCCATTCCCCAGGGGGATGATTTCTCACTTTCTCTCTCACTGCCTCTCTCTCTCTCTCTGGGGATAACACATACGCTATGGCAAAACCCTCTTGAAAAAAGAGAAAGCTCTCAGAATAGCTATAAGCGCTCTGGTTTTTTGGACACTCATTTTCAATTCACAGATGGAAAGGCTTGAACCATGCTTCTCTCATGTGAGCCTAGGAAGTTTGGGATGGTGTCACTCTGACCTTGCTTGTTTGGTCAAGAGATCTTCATTAGGCCCCTGAATGTGCCAGGTACACCGCAGCACAGAGACGGACACGATCTGCTTCCTATCCTCATGCACCTCGTGGTTTAGCTGGCAAATCTCTTAAAAATAAATTCACAGAAGGACCTGGAGACGAATGGGTCTGGTGTCAAAAAAAAATTACCAATTGGCATAGGGCACAAGAAAACTGGATGTGGGGTCAGCTGGTAGTGTGGTGGTTAAGGCACTGGATTCCCACATTGCTGACCATAGTTCGAGTCCCAGACCCTGCACCTTGAAAATCACTACAAATAAAAAAAGACAAATAAGTGTTTGTTTGTTTCTATAGAAAAGAAGACTGGGCTTGACTGGCCTTTTAAGACAGTATCAGAGCAAGGAACCTTATATATAAAACAGAGGACATTATTCAGTAACTTATTGCCAGTAAGTAAGACTAGTTAATGATTATGGGGCATTTCTGCTAGGTGCTGGACCCCATGCTAACGTTTTACATGATCCCATGAGTTCAGCGCCCCTCATTTCTCCTTGTTAGATATGGGAAACCTAGTCTTGGGAAGGTCAGAGAATACGCCAGGAATGCACAACTGGTAGGAAGAGAGCTGAGATTTGAACTCAGGCCTCCTGGAATTCAGAAATCCCTTTCAAGGTATCCTCAGATTGTTATTTTATTCATTTTATGGCTGTTTTGTGCAACTTTTCCCAATATAAACTACAGCTGCCTTTTTCCAAAACAGGTATTTTTTAAAAAAAATTTTGATTTTTTTTTTTTTTTGGAGAGGTTTTTGTTACAGAGCGCGTGCGCTCACCAGAGAGACAGAGAGACAAAAGGCAAGAAATCACCCTTTCAGGGGGGATGACCATGTTGCAATCCCTTCTCCTCCATTCTCCTCTCGGGATCTTGGGCACGCACGCACATGCACCCGGCATGGGTTTTAAGCTACCGGGTCTGGGATGTGAACCGTGCGTGGTCAACTACATGGGAGTCTAGCGACATAGCCATTATGCTAACTGCTACTCCCCAAAACAGGTATTTTTGAAAGACTTTCACATGAAAGAGTGAATTCTCCCAGGTGGAGGAGAAAATGCAGCTCACCAATGCTTATCTTTGTGTACCCCCGGAAGTGGGAGGAGGCAGAGATCTTCACCTTACTGAAGGCCGGAGCCCCAGGGTCAGAGCTAATAAAAGGCTGCCCTAGGCCGTCACATTGATTTCGTTGTAGTTCTTGGGAAAGACTTCATTTTTGTGTTTCAAACGTGCTTCTTTATATTCCCGTTACTTTTATTTATTCATTTATTTTAGTTTGCTATAGGGCACATGCTCTCGCTGGAGAGAGACAGAAAGAAAGACAGTGAGAAATCACCCATCGGGGCGGGGATGGCGATGCCTCAGTCCTTTCTCTGCTATCCTCCTCTTGGGATTTTGGGCTCACACAATGTGCCCAAAGTGTCTTTCAAGCTGCAGGGTTTGGGAGACAAACCACGATGTCAGCCACGTGGGATCCAGCTGCCTTACCGTCTGTACCACAGCTGCCCCCCCTTGCTTCATTCGTGGAATTTGCGGTGACTTTTGCCACTGAATGGCCAGGTGTTTATTGGAGACCTACTTGTAAATAGTGCAACCGAGATTTTGTGCCCGCTAAGTGAAACCGATTAAAGTGTAGGCGTGCTATAAACAGGAAGGTGGATAAAAAGCTACTGTAAAAAAAAAAAAATAATACAAATGATGGGATTAATTTTGTGCCTTGTTCTCTGTGATATTTAGCCAGAGCCCATCCTACCATCTCTTAAAATTCTTTCTTTCCCTCTGTAGGTTAAATACAAAGGCGAGATGAAGCATGCCACCACAATTTCTGACCCACCAGAGCTGAAGAGAGTGAAAGAAAACCAGAAGAACCTCAGCAATGTGTGCTCACTTAGTAACTCTTTAGAGTATCGAACGTATGGTCACACGGATGACACGTAGACAGGGGTTGTATTTACGTGGTTTTCGTAACCTTGAATTGATGAGTTGATGTTCTGTTCCTGGTTGACTAACGGTTTATGGGAAAAATTTCAGGGTCTTAAGTGTTACGGGTACAGTCAGGCACTTTTCCATCTTGGGGCATCCCGTGATACACCAGGATGACTGTCCCTGCCACTGTTGTGAC
>NW_006159518.1:1479942-1491317 GCF_000334495.1 Tupaia belangeri chinensis | reverse complement strand
AGTTGCTGAGGTTCCCAAAAAGGAAGTCCCTGTATGTTCAGCTTCTTAGTCTTAACCATCAAGCATCCCCACTCCCTCTCCCATCTGTATGCTTGCTGTGTGCGCCCCGCCCTGGCCCCACCCTCCACTCCCAGAAGTGGTTATTTTATTTGGGGCAGCATCCAGGCAACTGTGATGGAGTGCATGGGCCAACAGGTCCCATGGGCGGGGGCCATTTTTAGGGGCACTCGGTAAGAGGATACAGCTTTCCCTTCCACACTGTCTTGCGGCCTGTTCTCATTCCCTTTTGTTTATATAATCCTCGGATGCAGGTCACTGAGAGAATCCCTTTTTGAAGTCATTAACATATAGATTGGGTTCTTAGAAGAGGAAATTTGGAAATCTATTACATTCAAAGGCATCTTTTATTCTTTAAACCTCTGAAGTCATTTAACCAGTTCATAAAGCAACAGTAGGTTGTTGTTCAATACATTTCCTAAAAACTATACTTTAGAGCGGTAGATGCTCATCTTTCCCCAGTCTATTTAGAGTCTCTGACTTGACTTCATTATCCTCAGAAAAGGAACATGGTTATTTTATATTTTAAAGTTTATTCATTTATTCCTTCTGTGAGAGAGGGGAAGAGACATACTCCCACAGGGTTGCTTGTGGCACAGTCTTCCCCCAGCTTCAGCCAGCCGGGATTGCAAGCACACGCCTGCCCAGCAAGCACAGGGCGGCCTTGGGATGTGAACCCGGGGCCTTCCCCTATGGCCATAGCATCATGGAGCACTGCATTCCCACTCTGCTTCCATGGCTGCCAGAACATGGTTATGGAGGAGGAAGAACGGAGTAGTAGAAAGCATGCTGGCCTTTGTGTAGATAACGGTGGTCACTACTTACCATGCCCTCACAAAACTGTGCTGCGGTGAATTCCTAAGAAACGACAACAGTGTAGTGCCATTCCAACGAAACCGGAACACCCCGAAGAAATATCCACAAAGACATCTCCTCTTCCAGTCCTTTGTGATTAAATGCTTGTTACAGCTTACCGATGGTATGCCTGTGTGTTTGAGTCCATCCGCAGTGACTTGGACACAAACACACCCTTCTGAATGGAATGGAATGGACTGATGTAAGATACAGCATTTTAAGTATGGCCAGACCTCTGGTGGTGTCCGCCTTTTTCATAGTTTCCCTCCCCTGACTAACTCTTTAAAATAAGTGCCATAAGACTCTTAGTTGAATTGATTCATAGTACTCTATTTTTTCCCCCCTCTGAAATGATAGGTTTATTACAAAGGCCAGCTGGGAAGAGCTACTGCTTTAAGTGTAACTCCTGAAATGGAAAGAGTAAAGAAGAATCAAGAAAATATTAGCTCGGCAAGTGGTTTGATTCATTTTGGACGATCACAGGCGATGTATCCTTTATTATTGTCTTGCAGTCCTGTATTTTTCTTGTGAAAGGAACATTTATTTTCAAGAAACATTTGTGATACTTCCAATAAGTCCTTGTGTTATTTCAGATGGCTTTCAAAAGCTGCTACTGTATACACATATATTATCCTGCAACCCTTCATTGGGATTTCCAGATGTGACTGACAGATTTCAAGTTATATTTACTTAAACAATGATTCATGTGATTTTTAGCCAGTGTCTTTGAAAGTGAAGAAGTCTTTGCCGCATGAGCTAAATAATTGTCACTTAATGTCATTTCATCACACGTGGATTGCTAAGTGCTCCCTGTGAAACAAAATAGCAAATGAGTCATTGCTGTAAAGTAAGGACTTAGAGGGGAAAAAAAAAACCCTTTAAATATGTTTAATATATAATTCAGTTACTCAATAAAGTCCCACGGTGCACGTCAGTGTCTGAGGTGGAGAAGATGCTTCTACTGAGTGTATATTAGAGCTTCAGCTCCGAATTGCACATGTGCCCTGAGGTCTGCAGAAGTGGAATCCTAATTTTACACTCAGGGAGCTTCACGGATGTCAGTGCTCTGATGGGCAGCTGTCAAGGACCCAGGCCCTGTTCCTGGTGTGCTTTGCAGAGCACTGCACCTGGGGATCAGCATTTCGGTTTCGGCATTTACAGTGCTGCAGCAGCGTGTCTATCCAGAGATGCCGAATGTATTCAACATAAATCCCCTTAAGCCGTGGCTGCTTGGAAGGAAACTAGATTTGTTCTTCATTGTTCCTAGTCTCTAAGGAGGAGGAAAAAAGGAAAGAAAACAGAGGGGAGCTTGGGGTGCATTTTTTAACACTGTTATGGCAGAAAATGGGAGAATTTAGAAGCTAGAGATCAGTTTGGATTCTCTTTGGTTTTGGACTTTTTCTATTTAATTGGAATATGATAGCCAGTTTTAGTGACTACATTGTTAGTGACTATTGGTCACTCCCACATTTGTTTTCAGTTGAGAGAGGTGGGCCATTTTTGAAATAGCCTTTAAAGGATATATGGGGGCCAGCAGGTGACATCATGGTTAAGGCCCTGGACTTCCATGTGGTTCAAGTAAGTCCTGGACCCAGCAGCTTGAAACTCTTGTTGGGTGCGTGTGTGTGCATGCCCTACATCCCAAGAGGGAGATGGAGGAAAAGGGATTGCACATGCCCATCCCCCCTGGGGGATGTCTCTCTGTTTCTCCAGCAAGTGCATGTACCCTATAGCAAAAAATCTCTTAAAGATTTTTTTAAAAAAAAGTATATATGAGGGAGTCTTCCAAAAGCTCATGGAAAATACATATTTTGAGGAAAACTATGCATGGATTTCAAAATGTCTCTTGTACTAAAATAAACTCATACTTTAATTTCATTCTTTCACCACAATTCCCATTTTTGATGTCCCCTCATATTTGAGAGTACAATTTTAGGTTACCATTCTAGAACGAAATATAAATAATTATAGATGTTACCTGGGAGATAATTTTTAGTAGGTCACGTATGTTTTGCTTTGGAAAGCTTAAAAAGATGATGTTAATGTTTTATTACAATTGTCTTTTTATAAGTTTGTCTACTGTTTACTTTTCAGATAAAATATACACAGGATCAAAAGCAGATGAAAGGCAGACCAAGTCTGATTTTAGATACCCCTGGTCTGAGACATGTTAAAGAAGCACAAAATCATATTTCAATGGTAGGAAACAACCAGGTCATTCTTCTCATGACTAAAACATACTAAGGAACAGCAAGACCCTACTGGTGTTGGCTGACTATTAATCCAGAGAGCTAACAAAGCATGCAAATGTGGATGGGCCTGCACTGTGTGTGTGTGTGTGTGTGTGTGTGTGTGTGTGGTGGGGGCCGGGGCTTGGGGATTTCTAATCGAACTGAAATGTAATGGAAATATTTAGTCTAATAAAATGATTTTTCTCAGTGACTATGGTGTGTTTTCATTTCTAACTATCATTGCACTTTATGAAAAACACTTGCCTAGATTTCTTTCTAATTAACTTGAAGATAGACTTTGGTGTGTTTGCATATCATAAAGAATATGAAAAAAATGCATCTTTTAAAAAACCACTTCATAGGGCCAACAGGTGGCTGAGTGGCTAAGACACTGGACTCCCATATGACCGACTACGGTTCAAGCCTTGGATCTGTGGCTTGAAAATCAAGCTGTGTGCATATGCATGCATGCTCAAAATCCCACAAGGAGAATGGAGAAGGGATTGCAGTGTGGCCACCAACCCCCCCCCCCCCCCCGGGGGGGGATTGCCCCCCCCCAGGGGCATGATTTCTCACTTTCCTTGTGTCCGTCTCTGGGTTAAAGCATGCTCCCTATGATAACATCCTATAATAAAATAAAACAAGTAAAACACAATTTCATGAGATAGTACTCACCTACCATAAGGTTTACCCATTAAAAATACTTAATTCAATGTTTTCTTGTATAATTTACATATTTGTTTAACCATCACCCTGATCTGATTTCAGGACATGAAAAAACTATGTTTTAGAGTATATGTACATTTAACAATTATATACAAAAATGTATATATCATTATCTATAACTCTCTTAACCTACTTTTAAATAATACCATTTTCTTTAATGAGTGTGTGAAAATAGCTTATGACTTCATTCCATTTTAAAGGTTAAGAAATGTGAAGTTAATTTGTAGCTAAATTATTTTAGGAAGTAACCAGGCTTTAAGTACTTCATCTTTTACAATGTCTTATGATATATAGGTCTGTACATAATTTTTAAAAGAGACACTACCTGTAATTTTTACAAAAACTGTGGAAAATATTAGTTCTACATTTCTAAGTTAGGAAGCTAAGGTTTTGGACATTTTATTTTTTTGACATTGTTTTTTGAATAACAGGAAGTAAGTGGAGAATAATCTAGCTGTGACTGGTACAGTGACACCTGCCGTTTTATCAGAATTTGGCAAGATAGATAGCAGTCAGAAGTCTCAGTTTGGCTTAATATTGTTTTCCTCTCTGCAGGTAAAATATCATGAAGATTTTGAGAAGACAAAGGGGAGAGGCTTCACACCTGTCGTGGATGACCCCGTGACAGAGCGGGTGAGGAAGAACACCCAGGTGGTCAGCGACGCTGCCTACAAAGGGGTCCACCCTCACATTGTGGAGATGGACAGGAGACCTGGAATCATTGTGGGTGAGTGCATGGGCTTTCTCAGGTGAGCACGGTCAAAAAGATTGTGCTTGCTCTACCTTTTAGAGTTAGCATCCCTTCCATCGGATGTTTGATGGGATGCCCAGTTTGAAATGAACCACAGGGAAGGTGTTCTTTTTGTCCCAGGCTGGATAGGATTATGGCACTCACCAGGTATCATTGAAAAGCCTTTCTGTTACTGGACGACATTTGTCTTCAAGACTGTTCAGGTCTTCGGGACCAGCAGTTGGCATAATGGCAATGTCTCTGGACTCCCATGTAGTCGACTGTGGTTCAAGTCCCGGACCCAGTGGCTTAAAACTCATGCCGGGCACGTGTGCGTGCGTGCCAAGATCCCGAGAGGAGAATGCAGGAGAAGGGATTGCAGTGTGGCCATCCCCCCTGGGGGATGATTTCTCACTTTCTGTCTCTCTGTCTCTCTGTCTGGCGAGCGCACATGCCCTATGGCAAAAACCTCTCAAAAGAAAACAACAAAAAAAGACTGTTCCGGTCTTGAGAATGGTGCTACTGTTAAGTAAAGGGACATCCCAGAGACCGGCGATGACCATGTTGGAATAATTACTTTGTTTTTCTTTAGCTCGTGTGCTTGATCAGTGTGTGTTACTTGTAGACATCATGCCCATGGGTGACAGAACTAACCATGCCACATTTCGGTCCTTTTACTCAAAACTGACATGCCAGAGAGATCGGATGGTATTCTACAATATGAATAGCTTGTATTTTTCAATATTATTTCTGCACTGGGATAATTGAAGGCTGTCTGAAAATCTCATAACTTGGAGAGGAACCAAATTAGTGGGTAAGTTTTAAGAAAGTAGTGTTGGATCATGACTGAGAGATCAGCAAAGGTCAGACTGACATGTAAGGTGGACTGGAAGGGAAGTTGCTGATGTCTCAATGTGTGGGAACAACTATGACTGTGTCTCCTTCCGAGCAGCAATTCTCTGAATGTTTATAGTTAGTCCAGGTAAGTAGCTCAAAGAATATTTTTGACAATTATCATATATGCCTTTCAGGAGCCTCAGTGTTAAGATTTTTTTTTTTTAATCTCTGAAATTAAGAGCTTGTTTTTCAGTTCTAGCAGAAGGCCACTTAGAGATGAACTAGATGGGAAAAGGCTGTATTTGACAGGGTGATATCTTAGTGCAAAACGAGGTACTAAACTCTGGGCACTAAGTGTCTGAGATGATTACTAAAGTGACTCTAAGTACTTGCAGAGAAGGATTCCAAACATATTTATAGGCGACTGATAGCTGCTGATCTTCCCACTTGATTACTAAAAGGACCCCATTAAGTGGGATGGATGCGTTGTGAGGTTTTCATTAAGAGTAACATGGAGTAGAGGGTTCCGTTGCTCTGTACGAACCTCTCACAAAGGAGAGGTGCCTGCAGGGGTCTGACTTGCCTCCCTCGGTGGGACTGGAAGGTCTGTGCAGCTTACACCATGGTCCTGCCTAGGGAAGGGGCCAAGATGGTGAGAACATAGCCAAGACACATGGAACTACCTAGCCCTTGGGCTCTCAGAATTCAGTACTCATAACCTTTGAGATAGAAATTAATATTCTAGTTTACAGGATAAGTTGTGTAACTCTAAATTACTTACATAATCCAGAAGTCAGTTTATTACTTCCTATTGAGAGAAACACATTTCCATTGAGGGCTTGCCTGTGAATGCACGACCTCAAGTACATTCAGCAGTCGTTGAATTTTCCAGTGCACCAGCTTCGTACCAGGCATGGAAATACACGTTTAGGATAATTCAGACCAAGCCATTTTTGTACTGCTTCCCTTTATTGTCGGAGGCCCTGTTACTTCTTCATTGTGTTGTCTTGGCTGGGTGACTCCATCTCTCTGTGCCTTGGTTTCCTCATCTATGAAGTGGGGATAATAATAGGAGCTACTTTAGTATGTGTGAAGCCTGAATGAGTTAGGTTAGAGAATAACTAGTACCTGGCGTATGGTGAACACTCCACAGTACTAACTGAAACGGGCAAGCCAGTCATTTTGTATGTCTGGAATTAGGTTCTTAGTTTTCATTTGTTGGTGCAGCTCTTTTAGGGCCTGACACTCAGAAGCTGGGGAAACTGATCAAGATGGAAGTTGTTAGATTGGATTGTGCCCCCGACTGAAGTAGGAGGGGCCCCGTCGGCTTGCACAGGCTGATGGTCAGACTGTGAGCTTTGACCGTGAAGCCGTCTGTGGGCCCCTGAGAGCCAGAAGCTGCTGTTCTGGGTCTTTCCATCCCTCATCATCCCTTGCTGGGTGCTTTATCGCTGTAAAGTCTGTGCATCTTTTCTGGTTTAGCTTGCACTCACAGATTCGAAGGAAAACCGGGCTTGCCACTTCTCTACGTTTCAAGTACTTGTTTCCGTTACAGGGAGAGTAGTTTCTGATTTGTTACGATTTTTTAAAGTATTTTTTTTTTATTTTAAAGAATTATTTTATTCAACTTTATTTATGTATTTTATTTTGACCAGAGAGAAAGAGAGAATGTAAGAAAGCAAGCCGCTGGGTCTGAGATTCGAACTGCCGTTGGCCATGTGGGAGTCCAGCATCCTTAACCACCATACCACATGCCAGCCCTGGTTTGTTTTGATTTTTAAACACACCTTCTTAGTTGTTTGCTGTGAACTTCTCAGATACCCTAAACCAGGAACTTTTCTCAGACACTCTGCCCGTTTCAGTGTGCGAGAGTAAGAGCGAGTAGGGGTGCAGGGGGTGCTGTGGGGGCGTCGCAGCCTCCTGGGCACACACACTGCAAATGAGTCACAGGTGCTTCAGCATGGCAGGGCAGGGCACAGTGCGGAACCAGGCCACCTACATTGACTTGCAAAGTTTTCTTAACAGATACCGGTAAGGGTGAATATCCTTTCGTTCTCTAAAGTCTCCAGCTCCATGGGTTTGCTGTTACACATTTGCTTTTTTACAGAGTCCTTTCCAGGCTTTTGCTTAACTCTTTTTGGTGCTGGCTTTTTAAATTCCTTCTTGATTTGTCAATTTCTTCCTTTTGGGAAAAGACCTCAAAGTATGGCGCACAGATCCAGGCTCCATCTTCGACCTTGATCCCCTGGAAGACAATATTCAGTCTCGAAGTCTCCACCTGCTCTCTGGTATTGATCATGATTTGAACGCCTTTCCATTTGCATGGTTTTTTCCTGAAAATGAAGCTACTACGAATTGTCAAGGTTCACTGTGCCAACTTTGCAATGTAAATGTTAATGCTGAGGATTCAGAAATCCTAAGGAGTACTATTTAAGATACTTTAAGATGGGAACCAGCAGTTAACGTAATGGCTATGTCACTGGACTCCCACATAGTTGACCGCGGTTCAAGTCCTGGACCTGGTGGCTTAAACTCCCACTGGGAGCCATGTGCGTGTGTGCCCCAGATCCTGAGAGGAGAATGGAAGAGAGGGGATTGCAGTGTGACCATCCCCCATGGGGGGGTGATTTCTCACTTTTTGTCTCTGTCTTTCTGGCGAGTGCATGCACCCTATAGCAAAAACCTCTCAAAAAAAAAAAAAAAGATACTTTAAGATGCTATTAATCATTTATGAAAATACAACTTGCAAAGGGGCTTTTAAATATATCTCAGATTAGTTTGTCTTAGATTCATTTAAAATGCATGTAGAACTTACTTACATCTGTTTTTTATTAGCAAATATGGTTTTATAGGCTTTCTGGGCTTATAAATGGAGTTATTTGGATTGCACTAAGCTATTGAGACAAAAAGGAGATTTGTTTCATGAAATATACTGTTACAATATTTTTAAGTTAGCTTTAAAGAATTATATATAGAACAGTAGAAAAGTTTTCTATATCATAAATGTCTGAAAATAAAATGGACGTTTTAATATCCTTAAAATTTATCTCTCAATTTTTACATGGCATAAAATGAATAGTTTACATAAGAAGTTTGACTTTTTAACTTAGACCATATGTTTATAATTAAAGGCAAAAATTGAATCATTTGTGGGAACCTGCAGTTAGCATAATGGCTATGTCGCTGGATTCCCACGTAGCTGACCATGGTTCGCATCCCAGACCCGGTGGCTTAGAACTCACGCCGGGCGTGTGTGTGTGTGTGCCCAAGATCCTGAGAGGAGAATGGAGGAGAAGAGATTGCGGCGTGACCATCCTCCCTGGGGGGTGATTTCTCGCTTTCTGTCTCTATGTCTCTCTCTGTCTGTCTGGCGAGCGCACGCGCCCTATAGCGAAAACCTCTCAAAAAAAAAAAATTGAATCGTTTGGGTATAATGATAGCATGATTTGATATTTTCGATGTTCAGACCGTGTTTAACAAACATGATCTGAAAACGTTATGACAATCGTGCAGTCGTTTTAAAGAGTATAAATGTATTGTTTAGGTCTTGCTCTATCCCCTGATTTCTACTTTATATTTATTTGTGGACATTAACTGAATACCCAAGACAAAGTAGGGATTCTAGCACTTTTATAATTAATTTGAATCAAACTGCGTTATTTAATTTTCTAAAAAAAACAAAAGACAATTAATACTGTGTACCTGGCGTATTAGTCTGTTATGTTGCTAGTCGCTAAACGAAGACCTAGTACTAGGGAATTTATAAAGAATAGAGATTTATTTGGCTCCTAATGCTGGTGGCTGTAAAGTCTAAAGACGTGGGGCCTGGTACCACAACATGGATGACAGAAATAGGGAGGAAGGAAGGTGGGCACTTGCAGAATGAGAGAGAGAGAGAGAGAGAGAGAGAGAGAGAGAGAGAGAGTGCACAGACTTTTCTAATTCCTCTGTTTTTCCCTCCTATGCTCTCAGCCAATTGGGCTGTGCCTGCCCACATTAAAAGCGGGTCTTCACCTCTCAGTCCCCATCTCACATGCCAGTCTTGTCTCGCAAGGTACTGGCCCACACTGGAAATGGTCTTCCTCTTAAAGGTCTCACCACCTCCCATTGCCATTACACGAGGGGCCGAATTACAAACCCTTGGGAGACCAACCATTATCTAAACCATCGATCTGGTGATACTTGAAAGAACTTAAAACCAGGCATCATGTTTAATAGAAATTTGTTAGTTTGCCAATATCTTCTTTGTTTTTGTCAATTTCCCATTCCCCGTCTCTCTTTTAAATTAGATTTAAAGGGAATATAAATGACCCATAAGTCATTTATGTAGTTACTGCCATGCATGCTGAAGCTGGGGAATAGGTAGCTGGAATAATTTAACAGCCGAGATTTTGAATTATTATTTAATAAGGGATTGTTAAACTTTACATATTTTTGTTTTGTTTGTTCGAGTCACCGAATCTCAAGTATAAATATTTTCCTCCAATATAGAAAAGGCGAGTCACTATAGGAGACACCGATCTCGATCTCAGTCCAGCAGTACTTTTGGTACAGGTGTGGGGGACGACAAGTCAGAACTCTCGGAAATGTACCCTAGCCTTTCATGCTGCAGTGAGGTAACGAGACCGTCTGATGAAGGAGGTACCCAGCAGTAACCACCTGCAAAGAATTCATTGATTTAATTAGCGTCACGAGAGCGTCTCTAACATGTTCTTCACTTTTGCACAAACACTGTCTCTACTGTGTTTGAAAATTTAAAGTTGAGAAAGTTGAGTCTTTTTTTTAACTTCTAATTTGCATTTTTGCATGTTATTCCCCTCCTTCCCCACCTTCACTATGGTCACTGAAATGGATCTGTAATGACACGGGGCTTGGGATTGCTTTGTGAGTCTGTGTTTCGGGTGTCGTACGGGAGGGGTCTGACACAGTCACAGCAGAAACTCAAATTCTGATTTCTATTAATGAAAAAGAATGGTGCAGTAATATCTGTGTGGCTGAAAGTTTGCTTTGAATTTGTATGTGAGTAAATACTGATAGAAAATTGCAGACAGAGGTAGATTTTGTCAAAACAAAATTGGCTTTACTACTTGGGATACAAGACTTTTTTTTTTTTTAATGGAAAATATTGTGGATTGTTAACAAAATTCTACTTATTACAGCTACCCTTTGTCTGTACATTCTCCTGTTTTCAGCATCCAGCTGCTTTATTAGGTTTAAAACTGTGAGTAAATTCCTTTAGGATCTTAAACCAACCCTGCGTATAAAGCTGTGTTAAAGGTCAAGACTAAGGGCCATCACTCCCGTTGTATTAAGGAGGAAGAGACTGACGATACAAGAAAAAAGAAAAACTGAATTTCCTTTTTCACCACAAAGTTCATGTTACTGAAATCCCTAAGGCAGGAAATTTTGAGGCTGAGCAACTTAACACCTGAGGGGGAAAAATAGTGTGACCGAGGAGATGATGACATTATGAAAGTGTTAGTAGTTGTGTAATTTTTCTTTTACATTCATTATAATAAAACATGAGTGAGAATAGAATTAATTATATTCTCTACATCCTGAATTATGAATTTGGACTGACCAAAGCTTGGTAGGAAGTGTGTAGGGTTTCCTTTCTCTGTAATTCCAAAGAAATGATTGTAAACTAGTTTTTACTTTATTTTGATAAAAGGTACATGGGGAGATCTCCCCTCTCTGTGCCTGGTTCGCTAACAAAGAGTTCAGGAATTTTCTGGTTTTATTTTTTGGAATTGGGGTTGTTGATTTCTTCTGTTATGACCATTGTGATTCTGGAGCTAAGGAATTACATTGATGCTTGATGAAATAAATGAAATCCAAACAAATACAATAATTAATTCTTTTGACCTACCTTGTTATGTTCCTTAGACAGAGCTTGCCATGCCATGATCCCCTGCTCATTCCCCCCCCCCCCCCCCCCC
>NW_006159518.1:1447954-1479733 GCF_000334495.1 Tupaia belangeri chinensis | reverse complement strand
AGACAGAGCTTCCCATGCCATGATCCCCTGCTCATCCCCCCCCCCCGCCCCCGGAGCTGTAGGTACACGCCACCAAGTCTGGCTCTTTTAAAGACAGGATCTCACTGTTTCCCAGCAGCCTGGAGTTTGCAGTCCTCCTGTCTCAGCCTCTCTGCATTGGTGGGATTACAGGCACGTGCTCCCTTCCCCAACCGTTAGGTTGGATTGGGGATTGAACACAGGCCTCCCATGTGGTTCCAGCCTGCACAAACGGTGTCTTCACTCTGTATGCCACCATGGCTGGGTCTGATCAGTCTGCTTTTAATGTGACTGAGTACTGGAGTTGATGGATCTCCCAAATGCATGCATTATGGAGCTTTTGTGTCAGCAATGACCCTTTCACTCCATGTCAGTGTACACCATGCAGGGTTCATTCACTTATTCACCAAACGTATATTGAGGGCACTTTGTACACCACTGAGAGCTTGGATCTGGCAGCGCGTGGAGCAGTGAGCCAAAGGCCATGCGTCTGTTGTAGGGTTTAGAGTCAGCGCGGACCCTGACATTCAGCAGACACTGACACATGTCATACAGAGTCATGAACAGAGTCAGTGTGATGAGGGGATAGCATGGGGACATGAGCTGTATACCAGGGCACCTCCATCGGCCTGATGTCAGGGAAGCCATCTGTAGGGAAGGGGTGTTTGAGCTGAGACGTGCACGCTAATGGAAGGTCAGAGGGCTTTGGAGAGGAGGCTTCTGATGGATCAGAGCCCTGAGCACTGCAGCGGTGTTTCGAGACATTCACATCAAGGTCTTAAGTGAGCAGTTACAGAGGAGAAGCTGCAACAGAGACCCATTTAGAAGTTGTCTTCCTTGTCAGTGATAAGGTTTTAGATGACTCTGGATAGTGACAAGAGAATTCAGAGAATCCTCCTGCACCTGAACTCCGTCTGCGCCAGCAGACCCCAGGTCCACTTGTCTCATTGCAGTCTCTCTTCTGAGGTATAAATCCCACTCCTGTCAGCTTACCTCATCTTTGTTTTGTCCAGTGACTGTTCCTTTCTTCTTCTAATGCTATTTCGATGTTTCAGTATTAAGCATGGCTGAAAAAACCTAAAGTGGAAACATTCCCACTATGGGTATTTATTTTTTTTCTTCTTTTTCTCTGGTAGGGAAGAGAAAAAAAGTGTTATCCCTGACTTCTTGGTGGGTTTGAAACTTAGCATCCTCTTTGATGTTCATGTTCTACTGGGCTCCAGTAGGAAGGAGCTGATTGACTTCTAGAAGGAGACCTTAATGGCGCCAACAACTATTTCATGAAAGTGTTAGCGTCTTTAGCAGTGCTGGTCAATCATATTCCTCAATTTAAATTTTACTCTAGAAATCGAAAAACAAATTTATAATAACACCTGTTTATATTTAACACCTGTTAAAGAGTAAGATGAGGAAAAAAGATGTTCTTTGTTCTTAAGTCATTATAAATGCTATTTTTCTTCCACGCTTTGCTAATTCCATCAAAGTTATTGGGTTTTTAGAAAAGTCATGACACATTTTTTTTGCATAGAAAAATACATCATAACTTTTCTGACAGCTCAGTATGTTCGGATTTTATTTGATAAAAATGTCTTAATGTCCCAGAAAGATGACCCTTTTATTGCCATAGGTGCTCTCCAGAGAGAGAGAGGAAGAATACACACCTCAACAGGATGCAAGTCATGTGGCCATCCCTTCTCCATTTTTCCATCCTGTTGGGATTTTGGGTATGCACCCAGTGTGTTTCCCAAGCTGCCAGGGCAGGGATTTGAACCATCATTGGCCATGTTGAGTCTGCTCCCTTAACCACAAGGCTACAGGCCCAGTCCATAAAAGGTCCTTTGATATTAAGTTGTTATGTATGGCAGCACTGTACTGCCATGGGTAAAACACTGAGCACTCTCTGGGACCAGCAGTTGGCATAATGGCTATGTCACTGTACTCCCATGTAGTCAACCACAGTTCAAGTCCCAGACCTGGTGGCTTAAACTCATGCCAGGTGCATGTGCGTGTGTGCCCAAGATCCCAAGAGAATGGAGGAGAAGGGCGTGGCCATCCCCCCTGGAGGGTGATTTCTCACTTTCTGTCTCTCTGTCTCTCTCTGTCTTTCTGGCGAGCACATGTGTCCTATAGCAAAAACTTCTCCAAGAAAACAAAAACAAAAACAAAACAAAACGAAAAACACTGAGCACTCTGGCTACCTGGTCTGGGTTCTTAAAGAGGTTGTTGAGCCTCATTAGGCTCAGATTTCATGTCTGTCACGAGAAGGGCATAGAAGAAGGAGCTTTCTAAAGTATTTTATATTTCCTGAGCTAAGTGCCAACAATTTAAGTAAACGTTCTCTTCCTTCCATGTATGAGAACGTGCTTATGTTCTGAACGTGATCTATTTGGCTTTGTGAATTAAGCGTCTGGGCAGTTCTGAGAGCCACAGTTTGAAGGTCTTATGAGAGGAAATTCTGATAGTTAAGACAAGGGGTTAACGATCAGTTCATTTCCTCGAGGCGAAAGTACAGTGTTTTCATCATTTGCATTTGGTTTTCGTAAGCCTTAACATAAAAGCCTTCTCTTTTACGTTTTTATCATTGTTTTAGTTATGTGTGGCTCATGACATTCTCCCATCTTGCTTTGATTGCTGAATATTTTCATTTTCTTATGTGATCATTTTGGGCTTTCCTTACTTTTCAGCCTCTTTTTCAATGTATGAAATTACCGAAAGGCTTTGATTTTACGTCTCTCCTGTTACTTTGATTCAATAACCGAGGCTTTTATTTCAACGTCATTCAATTGTGTTTAGATTCTTGAATGATATTATTTGAAATGATCTTTATTGCCTTTTGGTATTAGATTAGTTTAACTTGTTTTTCATTTGGCACGCAGTTCCTTTAGTGGAAATAACCCTGGCGGTTTCTCCCCTTTCACTCTGAGGTTCTCTTTGATCTTGGTTTCTGTCTTTAGTTCACTTGCTCGCAACACGCATCTGCCTCCTGGTTCTCCCCGGGACTGCTTGATTTTCCTTAACGTGCAGATTTCTGCTTGTGTGTGGATTTTTCTGTGTTTGCAATCTTACCCAGTGTTTACCCTTCTCAGTTTGAACTTGTGCTTGGTTTTGCTTCAGGTATTTTACGTGTTTCTCTTTTTGTCTGGAGCATAAAAGGGTCTGGGAATGTGATGGGGAATGGAAAACAGATGCACTTTTCAAAACAGACAGTTTTAGTTTTCTGACCTGTGAACTTTCTCATCTTGCTGTGGAAGAGTCTTATCGTGATGACCTCGTGCTGCCTTCACTGACTGAAAGCAAGCGTCTGAATGGTGTGCAGTTGCACCCGCCTTCTCTGGGCTGTGCTTACAGCACTCTGTCCCAGGCAATGCCTTGGGAAGAGTTCAGATTGCAGGAAGAGAGTGAGTGCATTCTGGAATGCTCAGTATAATACTGTCTATAGCATGCCGGGAGGGCAGTGCCCAGCGGAGTAGCCAATTGCCCAGGTGTTTTATGGGTATCTGTAACTCCATCTGCTCATCCACTAAACATTTATCTAGGCTCCCTCATGTGTGTGAGATGCTGGGAACATAAAGATGAAAGATCCAGTTATTGCCTCCAAAGAGCTCACGTTTTGGTGAGTGAAGCCGATGCCTGAAATCATCGTGCTCAGGAAGGCATTGAGAGTATGGCATCGAGTTGGAGTGAGCCAGGTGCAGAACTAGGAAAGGAGTGCTTCTGGCAGGAAAGTGGCATACAAGAAGGCACAGCACATTAGGAACTTGGCGTAGGTTGCATGTCTTGAGCCCCGGAGTTGAGCGTGTCCAGGACATGGGCTGAAGTAGAGCGAGCATGTGGGCAGTGCTCAGTCACAGTCTCTGTAGAGACAGGGTTCACCTGAACTCAGTACTGCCACCCTTTCCCTGGGCTTTATCCTGCGGCTGGTGTAGAGGCTATTGAGAGGATTGGTTATCTAGACTTGTCGGTAAGTTAGGGCCCTTCCTTGGAGGTCTAGCCCACTCCAAGAACTTTTCTAAAAATCCTGTCTGTATTAGATGATTCAAATTCTGCCAAGAAAATGGATTTGTTTGGTGTCAGGAGCCTAGGAGGCCTACCTAGTGCTACTTTAGGGGGGCCGATGGTGTCAAAAGTGCATTAAGAGCATAGTGGATTTTTATTCAAAATATCACAGTCACTCTCTTTTTAAAAATTTTATTTTATTCATGATAGAGAGTGCATGTGTACACACAGGACAGAGAAAGACACACACTCAACAGTCTTGCCGTGTCACGACCCCTTTTTCCAGCCCTCTACCTCCTAGGGTCGTGGGCATACCTGCTTATACAAAGCATGTCTTCAAGCCAACCTAGGGATCCGAACCTGTGATCAGCCATCTGGCTTCTAGCATAGTAGTTCAGTTTCCTACCAAATATGCCACCAGGCTAGGTAGTACCACTCTCATTTGTCATTTATGTAGAGAGCAGAAACAACAAAACCAAAGCACCTTCCTACTAGAACAACTTCCAGACTCTAGACAAAATGTCCCACTGTTGAATGTTTAATAAGCACTTAGGGCCAGCCAGGTGGCATAGTGGTTAAGGCAACTGGATCCCGCCTGGCTGATTGCATGGTTTGAGTTTTTAACTGAGTGGCTTAAAAATCACACCGGGTGTGTGTACATGCATGCCCTGAATCCAAGAAGAGAATGGAGGAGAAGGGACTGCTACAAGGCCATCCTCCCTGGGGATGCTTTCAAACTTTCCCTCTCTCTCTCCCTCTGTCTCTCCCTCTGTCTCTCTCCAGTGTGCATGTGTGCCCTATACCAAAAATTTAAAAAAACAATACAAAACTGAATGGATCTATTTTTAAAAAATTTGGGGGGGGGGAGAAAAAATAAAAGAAGAAAAGCATCTCAAATCTTATGTCTGAAGCCAAGGTCTTACTGACTGTCCTCCTCACCAAAATGCCCCACCTGTTGTCTTTGTCTTCACCATGTCAACTGATGACATAATCATTTACTGTAATACTCAGACAAAAATTCTGGATTCATCTTTATAGCCCCTCTTCTTCTCAGACTTCACACCTAATCCATCGACAAGTCTGACTGCTCTGCCTTCGAAATAGACTATCCTGAATCCCACCGCTTCTCACCACTCCCACTGTGCCCTGAGCAGATCGGCATCCTAGCTTGCTGAGACTGCAGAAATAGGCCCTGCGTCTTTGTGGTTCCATTTATGCCCTCATTGGTCTGGGCAGCTGTCAGAGAGATCCTTTAAAAAGCAACACTGAACTCCTTACAGCCTTGTTCCAGATATTCCAGTGACTTCTGATCACAGTGGTGGTGTAGACTGGCACCCAAACACATGGTTTACAGGGCGCTGTCTGATCTGGCCCTTGGTCCTGTCTCCTGCTTCATCTTCCACCAGCCCTCTGACTAGTGCATGTGTACACACAGGACAGAGAAAGACACACACTCAACAGTCTTGCCGTGTCACGACCCCTTTTTCCAGCCCTCTACCTCCTAGGGTCGTGGGCATACCTGCTTATACAAAGCATGTCTTCAAGCCAACCTAGGGATCCGAACCTGTGATCAGCCATCTGGCTTCTAGCATAGTAGTTCAGTTTCCTACCAAATATGCCACCAGGCTAGGTAGTACCACTCTCATTTGTCATTTATGTAGAGAGCAGAAACAACAAAACCAAAGCACCTTCCTACTAGAACAACTTCCAGACTCTAGACAAAATGTCCCACTGTTGAATGTTTAATAAGCACTTAGGGCCAGCCAGGTGGCATAGTGGTTAAGGCAACTGGATCCCGCCTGGCTGATTGCATGGTTTGAGTTTTTAACTGAGTGGCTTAAAAATCACACCGGGTGTGTGTACATGCATGCCCTGAATCCAAGAAGAGAATGGAGGAGAAGGGACTGCTACAAGGCCATCCTCCCTGGGGATGCTTTCAAACTTTCCCTCTCTCTCTCCCTCTGTCTCTCCCTCTGTCTCTCCCTCTGTCTTTTTTCAGTGTGCATGTGTGCCCTATACCAAAAATTTAAAAAAACAATACAAAACTGAATGGATCTATTTTTTAAAAATTTGGGGGGGGGGAGAAAAAATAAAAGAAGAAAAGCATCTCAAATCTTATGTCTGAAGCCAAGGTCTTACTGACTGTCCTCCTCACCAAAATGCCCCACCTGTTGTCTTTGTCTTCACCATGTCAACTGATGACATAATCATTTACTGTAATACTCAGACAAAAATTCTGGATTCATCTTTATAGCCCCTCTTCTTCTCAGACTTCACACCTAATCCATCGACAAGTCTGACTGCTCTGCCTTCGAAATAGACTATCCTGAATCCCACCGCTTCTCACCACTCCCACTGTGCCCTGAGCAGATCGGCATCCTAGCTTGCTGAGACTGCAGAAATAGGCCCTGCGTCTTTGTGGTTCCATTTATGCCCTCATTGGTCTGGGCAGCTGTCAGAGAGATCCTTTAAAAAGCAACACTGAACTCCTTACAGCCTTGTTCCAGATATTCCAGTGACTTCTGATCACAGTGGTGGTGTAGACTGGCACCCAAACACATGGTTTACAGGGCGCTGTCTGATCTGGCCCTTGGTCCTGTCTCCTGCTTCATCTTCCACCAGCCCTCTGACTCCAGCCACACAGCCTCCTGGTTGTCGTAGTGTGCCAGACATTCTCCCTGCTTGGGCCTTTGTAATCCCTGGTCGCTTTGCCTGGAACACTGCAGGAGTTTCTGTGGCATGTTCATTTCCTTCAGATCTGTGATTAAATGCCAACTAGTCAGAGAAGTTTTCCTCGACTGCTGAACTCATAGAGATCCGTATCATCTCACTCTTCTTTATTTTTCCCTATAGCTCTTTTTACTACCTGACATTTCATTAGTATTAACTAATTTGTATGTCATCTATTAATTTGTATATTCGAAGAACATTAGCTGATTCAGGTTTTGTATTAAATACAGGTTATAAGGTTATGTTCCAGTGATGTATCTACTGCTTAAAAAAACTATAACAAATATTATAAGTAAACCGTAATTATTATCTAATTGTAGTTATTATAAGTAAACTATAATATTTATAGTTTTTTTTTTCTAGTGAGTTTTTTTGGTATAGAATGTGTTTACTCACTGAAGAGACAGAGAGACAGAAAGTGAGAAATCCCCTCCCAGAGGGGATGGCCATGCCACAATCCCCTTTCCTCCATTTTCCTCTCGGGACTTTGGGCATACACACACGTGCACCCAGCATGAGTTTTAAGTCACTGGGTCTGGGACTCAAACCACAGTGAACCACGTGGGAGTCCAGTGATGTAACCATTACACCATCTGCTGGCCCCAATACTTAAAGTTTTATTAAAAGCAGTAATCTAAGATATATCCCTGGAACCTAACCCTGGAACATTTTATTACAAAACCTGAGTGAGCTGATGACCTTCCATACCAAGACAGCAGTAAATTATTTCTCCATGAGTACTTATCATATAAATGCTTATCATCTTAGTGTTTTATTTTCCTTGTGACATTTGTCCTCTACTGGGACTCCGTAAGTAGCCATGCTCATCCACATTCTGAAAGTCACACCTGGTTTTGAAACTTGGCTTCTATCTTCGTGTTCTTCAGTTTATTCTGAGATCACGAACTCAATGGAGATAGAGACTCGACATGTCATTTAACTTTCCACCAAGTGCCTAGCCTGGGACCAGGAGTGCTCAGTGAATGCAAAGAGATAGAAAGCAGGAAAACTTGATCCCTAGACTCACAAAGACCACTCTAGGTTTCTAAAGACAATTACCATTTGTTAAAAGTGGTACTTGCTGGATTGGCTCCACAGCGTGTTGGTTAAAGTAGCCATATCTCGTACGGCCAACTGTGTGGTTCAAGTCCTGGACACTGGGCACATATGCATATGTGGCCAAGATCCAGAAAGGAGGGGGAAATTGAAGAGTAGGGATTGTGGCTTCACCATGCTGCATGGAAGAGGGGGGTACTTTCTCTCCCTCTGTCTTTGTGGTGAGCACACACACCCTCTAGCAAAAATGAAAAAAAAAAAAAAAGGTAAGTTTGCTGTTAAATTGATAACAGAAATATAAACACAGGCATAATAGTAAAATATGAATTTATCTTTGAAAGTGATGAATATGATTTCAACCAACAGTATTTCCAAATCTTTTAAAATATGAATAGTATCCGTAAAGTCACAATCTTTTTTTTTTTTTTTGAGAAGTTTTTGCTATAGGGCGTGTGTGCTCACCAGACAGAGAGAGACATAGAGACAGAAAGTGAGAAATCACCCCCCAGGGGGGATGGCCACGCTGCAATCCCTTTTCCTCAATTCTCCTCTCGGGATCTTGGGCATGCACACACATGCGCCCAGTGTGAGTTTTAAGCTACTGGGTCCAGGTCGCAAACTGCAGTCGACTACCTGGGAGTTCAGTGACATAGCCATTACGCTAACTGCTGGTCCCCAGTCACAATCTTTTGCCCAGTGTGTATTTGCGCTATTTTTTGTGTTGATTTTCTTTTCCCATTGAGGATTTATGCTTTCTGATATATACATGACATTCTGCCCTACTTTAAGACTGTTGGTTTTTAACCATAAGCATAATTTTTAAATTAAATAACCAGAAGAACCTACTAGAAAATACATCCTAGAAAAAGGAACCTTAGTACTAAGTTTCCTTAGTACTGGTACAGCTATCACGCAAAACAGTATGGAAGTTCTTAAAGAAATAAAAGTAAAACTACCATAAGAGTCAGCAATCCCCCTTCTGGGTATGTACTCAAAAGCGATCACCACTTTGTAAAGATATCTGCACTTTGATGTTGATTGCAGCGTTCTTCACAATAGCCAAGATATGGGATCAAGTTAAGTGTCCACCAGCGGCTGGGTGGATAAAGAAAATGTGAATATGGGTCCATAACGGAATACTATTTAGCCTTAAAAAAGGAGATTCTGCCATTTGCCATCACACAGATGGACCCGGAGGACATGATGCTAAGTGAAATAAGCCAGGCCCAGAGAGAAAAATATGCCATGACTTACCTGATATAAAATCTAAAAACAAGGGGAACCAGCAGTTAGCGTAATGGCTATGTCACTGGACTCCCACATAGTTGACTGTGGTTCGCGTCCCGGACCCGATGGCTTAAAACTCACACCGGGCACGTGTGCATGCGTGCCCAAGATCCCAAGAAGAGAATGGAGGAGAAGGGATTGCAGCTTCACCATCCCCCCTGGGGGGTGATTTCTTGCTTTCTGTCTCTATGTCTCTCTCTGTCTGTCTGGCGAGTGCACGTGCCCTATAGTGAAAAATCTCTCAAAAAAAAATCTAAAAACAAAACCAAAATGTAAAACATGCAGAGATAGAGAATAAAACAGTGGTTACCAGTGGGGTGGGGAGGGAATAGGGTGATGCAGGTCAGAGGATACAAAGGAACAGATGTGTAGGATGGACAGAGATCTCATGCCTAACGTGAGACAGCAGGGGTGTGGTGGATGGTGTTTGGGGTTTTTGTTACTAAGTAGAGTTCAGCTGCTGCTCTCTCACTCTTTCATTGGTAAGTAGATTTTAGCTGCTCATCTCGCTCCCTCTCTCTCCCACACACATACACACAGAAGTAACCATGTGAGATGATGAATATATTACTCTGCTTTACTACCGTAACCATTTGACTATCTACACATATCCCATAACATCATGGAAACCTCAAATATGCACAATTAGTTAATTTTTAAAAAAAGAAATAAAATGCCCTCCTTATTTAGAGCTGTTTACCTACATTTAAAATAAACTGGCTGGTACCAGTAGATGGCATGATGGTTCAAATCCTGGACCCAGAAGCTTAAAACTCATGCTGGGCGCGTGTGTGTGTGTGCCTATAGGAGAGGAGAATGGAGGAGAAGGGATTGCCGCATGGCCATTCCCCCTGGAGGTGATGTCACGCTTTCTGTTTCTCTGGCAAGTGCACGTGCCCTATAGCAAAAACCTCTCTAAAAATGAAAAATAACCTTGCGAGGGTTTCTGTTTTAGCCACTGCAGTTTTCTGATTATTGATTATTGACCTCTAGCCCCTCTCCACCCCACCCCACCTCCCCCAAAAACCGTTCCTTCCCATTCTGATTTCTGTAAAGAAGATGCATTCGACATGACAATCTTCGGTATGTTATTTTCCAGCTGAATTGAGAAGTTTGCTAATATCTGTCCAAAAAGTGATGTTTTAGGCCCAGATGTGGTAATACACACTGGATGACGCTGCTGCTCAGCCAGCCGAGGCCACCTGGAAGCCCAGGTTCAATTCCCAACTCTCCCTAAAAGTTGGACATGGTGGAATAGTCACAGCTATTCTGGAGGCTGAGGAAGGAAGATTGCAACATAGAGGGCCTCTGTCTGGTGGGGAAAGGAAATTAAAAAGAAAGTGATGTTTTAGTATCTTCATTTACATTGAGGAAGATTTGAAGAGTTCATTAAAATGCTAAATTTCTTCGTGAAACTAATCAAAAGGAAAATGAATTTTTCCTTTATGACATAAAATCCAGTTAATAGATTATCATGTGATTGTATTTAATCATCTGATCTATAAAAAAGCCTGCAGTAGAGCCAACTCGGTGTTGCGGTGGTTAAGCACCGTTCATGGAAGGCTGGATCCCATGTGACTTAGTGATTCGATTCCCACCCCCAGCTGCTTGAAAAGCACATTAGTGCAAGAGTGTGTATGCCCCAAATACTGAAAAAATGGAGAAGGGATTGCAGTGTGCCCATGCTCCATTGGGAGGTGCTGTCTCTCTCTCTGGCAAGCACATGTGCCATCTTAAAAATAAAAAAGTTAGAAAGTATTTTTTTTTTTTTTGAGAGGTTTTTGCTATAGAGCACGTGCGCTCGCCAGACAGAGAGAGACAAAGAGACAGAAAGTGAGAAATCCCCCGCCGGGGGCGATGGCCACGCCACAATCCCTTCTCCTCCATTCTCCTCTCGGGATCTTGGGCACACACGCACATGTGCCTGGCATGAGTTTAAGCCACTGGGTCCGGGACTCGAACTGCGGTTGACTACATGGGAGTCCAGCGACATAGCCATTACGCTAACTGCTGGACCTGAAAGTTTTTTAAAAAGTGTTAGAAAGTTTTAGTTGGCTCTTCTACTCTCCCAACAAATCATTTCTGGTTTATGATCAAGTTTGAAATTTTAGAGAAACTCATAGTCCTACTCTCAATAGAAATGGAATGAAAGAAATGCCTGAAGTTTCTTTTTCTGAGTGTGAAGCTGGGGAAAGGATCCCATTGTAATGAATAGCACTTGTTTCTGGATGCACACGTGTCTGTCGTTGATTTGCTGATTCCGAGGATTCTGTATGTGTATGGAGAGACATCTGATACTTAAAGTAGCAAACCAAAAAATGTTAAAAATATATTTCCTGGGAACCAGCAGTTAGCGTAATGGCTATGTCACTGGATTCTGACGTAGTCGACCGCAGTTCGCGCCCCGGACCCGGTGGCTTAAAACCCACGCCGGGCGTATATATATATATATATTTCCTATAAGGCCGAGTTGATTGGGAGACAAGAGAAGGTCAGGAAGGATGTAAATGTGTCTCAGATGAGAAAACATTTTGGAAGATATTCATACACTGTAAAATGGCATGCATTTAAAGCCAAACATAGATATTCTAGTTTTTCATGAGCATTACAAATGGAAATCAAAGTTTTTTTTCTTTCTTTTTCTCAAATAAGAGAGAGTTAGAGAGTGACAGAGACAGCCCTCCCCAACCGCAATGACCCATCCTCAGCCTCAGCTAGCCCCAGATCATGGGCACTTGTGTTCCTGGTGTACACAGGGAGTTCTCTGGATTTGAACCGGAAACCTTCTCATGTGAGAATGTCTTGCAGAGTGTTGAGTTCTACCTTTGTGCCGCTGTTCAATCTCAGGCTTTTGATTTTGATTGGTTGAAATTGATGTCTGTGTCGGATAACAGACTGAGTACATTTATATGCCTGCCTTATGGATGAGACGGTGACATCATAATATTACCTCTGTAGCCACGGCTTTCCTTCTTCCACTTTTGGTTTAAACCACAGCTTCTCGCTCCGAGTCCTAGGCTAGTAGGTCCTGGGGACTGGGTCCTGACTTTGCAGGAGTTATTTAAAATTGATACAGCGAGGACGCAGTTCATTGTGTTTCTGTATTTTACCTAAGTATCACCTTCTATGGTCCAGGCTCTTTGTCACGTGCTTCATCTCTTGTGGCCGGATTCTTTACCCTGCAAATATTCCTGACCTGCCCATGGTACATTGTTTTAGACTTTCTTGTCCTTGATCTTTATCTTGCACCATACTCCTGACCCATGTGAACTAAACCTGTGTTCAATTATCTGTCTGTCAAGCTCTTACTGACCTCCTACCTAACTGTCCTTATAATTGTGTGCATTTGATCACAATGACCTGTGGCTGGCCTCCCTGCCAGGCGGTGGTTCTTCGTATCTACCTGTTTTTCCAGGCACAGTCATTCCCTTTGGAAAGGGAGAACCCGGGCTCTGCGAGACCCAGATAACCATTTACATTATTTTCTCTCTCGTCAACTCATGTCAGGGACACACTGAGTCAATTTTGTATGTGTCTGTTAGTTGAAAAATACAGGCTTAGTCATTTAGCAAAGTAATTATTACTGATGTGTATGATATTTAGTGAGGTTTGTCACACACGACTTATCACGTGTGCAAGGTATATGTCTCCTTTTGCAGTTAACAGGTGCCAAATGTTTTTTACATAAAGGTGTCTGATGTTAAACTACATTTAGGAATTTCTTGTGGATCGATGATACTCCCCAGGAGTTAGTATTTGAATCAACTAGTTCAAGAAAAATCCCAATGCATACTCCAGTTTTAAGACTTTAAAAAATATGGTATGGGGACCAGTGGGTGGTGTAATGGTTAAATCACTGGACCCCCAAATAGTCAACTAAAATTCAAGTTCTGGGTGCTTAAACTCACGTCAGGCACTTGTGCGTGTGTGCCCAAAGAGGAGAATGGAAGAGAAGGGATTGTGATGTGGCCATCCTTCCTGGGATGTGATTTCTTGCTTTCTATTGCTCTGTCTTGCTGGTGAGCACATGCATCCTATAGCAAAAATCTCTCTCTTAAAAAAAAGTTACATACATATGCACACACACACACATATATATACACACAAATATATGTTTTATATGTTTATATTTATGAGGAGTCTTCAAAGAGATCACAGAAAATGCATATTATAAAAAAACTATGCATGAATGTCAAATTTTTTGCTTCAAAATAAACTTGTATTGATACTAATTATATTTTCCATGAGCTTCATGAAGTCTCCTCATATATATGTGTGTTGTGTATACACATATTCTTAAGTATTTATAGAGCATAATTTGCAATAAAATGGCATCATGAGAATTTCTCTTATTGTACTTGAATAATGAATTGCCACATGATAGCTTGATCTATACAACATTGGCAGTTGTATACACTGAGGAAAATTGGGATTTGCTGTGAGCTGACTCGAAAATCATGGTATAATTTGTATCCACAAGCTAATCTTAGGGAGCTGGTTTACTTACATGGAAGCAGCATCTGTGTCTACCTGCCATTTTTACATTCGTTATTATTTTAATCTTACCAAAGTTATACAGGTCTTCCAGGAAGCTACATGTGTATCTATACTGTGCATTCCTTTACTTTCTTTTTTCTTTTGCTGTGGGAGATGGCTCAAATGTGTGCATGAATACACAGATATATTGGATTTTGTACCACAAGAATATTTTTGTATATATATATATATATATATATATATATATATAGTACATATTACCTAGTCAAAGACATTACCATATACATTATCATCAACAGAACTTCACTTTTGTGTCTATTAAATATTTTGTTTGAACATTATTGACACTATAATTTGAGGCAGAAATTATTTCCTTTTCTCTCAGTGACAATAGTACTTATATTTGTGGCTAGATTATAGTTACAAATTGGAGAGTTCTTCGTAGCTTAGATAACCAAAACAAGAAACAAATCTTCAGAAAAAAAGGCAAGTTGAAATTTAAATTCTAAATGGAAGAGTCCATCGGCTTAGATTATCCTACAGCAAAATAATGGAAAATTTTAAATCTAAAGCTATCTAGTTCTGTTTAAACCTTCTTATGTCTTAGCTTCATTCTGTCAGAGAACATTCACAGACTTATGCTTTTCTAGAGAAATACCAGTTAGCTTTGGAATCAAGATGTAATACTTTCCTGGGCTTGTGAGAATAAAGAAGTTTAACTGGTAAATAATTTAAAATATAACTAATCTTGTGTTTTTCAATATTTAGGAACTGTACAGTCTCCAAAATAATATTTTAGAAGTTTTTACTTGATACCACTAAGCCAAAAATTTAAACAAAATGCTAAGCTATAACATATGTGCTATATCTTTGTAGTTAAAAGGTACAAAGTATAGGTTTCCTTATGCAATTAAGAGGTGACAAAGAATCTTTAGATAATCAGTTTATATTTTATTGAAATAGTTACAAACCTGATTATTTAAATGGTTACATAATCTACTGGATTTAATTGTACAAAGGATATTCAAAAAGCTCATGGAAAATGTATGTTATGAAAAATCTGTGTATGGATGTCAGTATGGTTTTGCAGCAAAATAAACTTATACTTTAATTTTATTTTTCCACATACTTTTTAAAGTCCCATCATAATTTCAACTAAATCTTCAATGTGTCTGTAGCAGTAGTGCTTATCACTATTCTGATATTGACTTGGTGGGGAGAGGGGAACTTTTTTTTTTAAAGGATTGTTTAATTTATTTTTTAAAATAATTTTTTAAAATTTAAGTTTGTTTTAATTTGACCAGAGAGGGACAGAGCAAGAGAGAGAGAGAGGAAGTGAGAAAGCAATCTGCCAGGTCCAGGAACTGTGGTCACCCATGTGGGAATCCAGTGCCCTTAACCACCATGCCACCTGCCAGCTCCTAAGAGAGGGTAACATTTTTCAGGCAGTGTACAAACCTTTTAAAAATTTATTTATGCATTTATTTTATGAGAGAAAGAGATGCTATAGCAGTGACCATGTTGCGATCCTCTGCCCAGCCTCCCAGTTAGCCAGTGTACTGGGTAGGTGCATCTTGTTGCCAGATTGGGTTTAGTTCCTACTTACTACTTGTGGGGAGAATCTGATGCCAAGGGGACTTCAGGCTCTGACATGAGATATGTAAAAACTATTTGAGCAAAAAGGTTCGCATTATGGGCCAATTTTATTATCAATGAACTCCACCACCTGGCTCATGAACTAGACGGAATCTAATGAGGACCTAGCTCATTATTTAATATTTACTTCAAAACGAGCAACATCTCTATGCTTTCTCTTCTAGAATTTCATCCTCGTGATCTAATAGAGATTCTTTGTCCTGAAAACAAAAACAGAACCTCATTAAATTCTAGGGCATGTGTTAGTCAATAAAACTATAGTCAAGTGTTAGAAAATATGACAGTAATTTCTCTGTAGCCTCTATTGTTTAGTGGAAAATTTTAGAAGGGTGATTTTCTTCTTATTCTGGGTTGTTAAAAAAAAAGGAAGCCTACAAAAAAACTAAATTTATTTTTTCTTTCCATGTTATATCTATAGTTAGTTAATAAAGTACTTTGGGTGGTAATGGGGGGGTATTTGGAATTTGTCTGTTTTTCCTCTATAGTTATTGTGGGGCTTTCAAAACCTCTCCTTTGTCTTTAATGACTTGAAATCTTTACTGTAGCTTCACTATACAAAGGTAGTTGTTCTTTTGACTCAAATGATAGGGTCTCATTGTTTCTGTGGCTGAATAGTAGAGAAGGCGATGTTAGGCAAAGTCAGCCAGACTTTGAAAGATACACACTGTATATCACCACTCAATATATACCAGATGTCTGCAGAAATGGAAAGACTTGGAAATATGATAGTAGAGAGGATAAGTATAGATACCAGAGATTGTAAAGGAGGGGAGTGTATGGTAGAGAGTGGTTGGAAAAGGGAGCTAGGAGCAGAAAAGGGAAGAAATATTTAATAGACAAAAGAATGTCAAGTTCTCTGTTGAGAAAAATAAAGTTCTGTAAGTTTTGCTTTCTAAAAGTTAAAAATTAAAAGATAGTTGCTCCTGCTTAATTGCTTAACCTCTGTTTTTTTGCTTGTTTTTATTTTGTAAAGTGAGAATGATTCTTACTTTAGACAATTATTGTCATAATTAAAGGATAGCTGTGGTAAGGGCCTTACTAGAAGAAAGGGAAGGCAATATGACATCAGTGTTTCTGTACATATTCGTAGTTTTATAGCCACTCTGTAACTCCATGTACACATACGTGACCCTATAACATAGGCTACCCAATAAAAATGCATGTTGGCATTTAAGAGAGACAAAGAGACTAAAATATAAAAATTTTTAAAAATTAACAAAAAATATATAAGACAATGTCCCACTGTGATCAGGGCTCATCCTTTAGATGCAAATTCGCTAAGCCCATGCAGACATGAATGCTGCTTCTTGCTAAAAGCCTTAGTGTTTTGTCTTGTTGGCTAAAATCCTGCTACATAACAACCAAAGCACCATGTTTACCAAGGTCACAAATAATACTCATTCTTTTCTTTCACTCACCCTAGATTCACCTACCAAAGTGTATTTCTATTTTGGTCCAAATCTCCTTTTATTGTGGATGCATTTTTTTTTATTCATTTACTCTAATTTTGGTGTGTTTACATGCATTTACTCCCTTTTTCCAGATCCAGATTTGTTAAGCTATTTAAAAATGCTTTCCTCCTTTCTTTTTATCTCTATTTTCTGATCTTTATATCTACCCACTACTTTATCTTAGTTTTATTTTCTTCCATTTTGAGAGCGAACATTAAATAGAAAATATTAGTATGGGCTGTTTGTGGGAGAGCTTTACTGTGCAGTAGAAAAGACATTTTGTTTTTTTATATATTGTAGAACATTGCATTTAGAGTCTGAAATTCTTATATCTTTAGTCAACTTCTAGGTCTTTGGTCAATACATCTTATCAATATGAACTGAAAGTGCAGTCACACTTCTGCTTTTTGGTGGTCTTACAATAAATGAAAACTATTATGTTGTGGCTTTAATGTTACTGAAATAAAAACCCTTCAAACTCAAGACGTTTGGGTTAGAAACTACTATACTTGGGACCAGCAGATGGCATAATGGTTACATTGCTGGACTCCCATGTAGTCAACTGCGATTCAAGTCCCAGGCGCAGCCGCTTAAAACTCATGCTGGGTGGATGTACGTGCATGCCCAAGATCCCGAGAGGAGAAGGGATTGCGGCATGGCCATCCTGCCTGGGGGATGATTTCTCTCTTTCTGTCTATCTCTCTGGCGAGTACACCCACCCTACACCAAAAATATCTCTTAAAAAAAGGGGGTGGGGAACCAGCAGATGGCATAATGATTACATTGCTGGACTCCCATGTGGTCAACCATGATTTGAGTCCCAGACCCTGCAGCCTGTCTCTCTGGCAAGCATATGCGCCCTATAGTAAAAAAAAAAAATCTCTTAAAAAAAAAAAAAAAATGGTTACATTGCTGGACTCCCATGTAGTCAACTGCGATTCAAGTCCCAGGCGCAGCCGCTTAAAACTCATGCTGGGTGGATGTACGTGCATGCCCAAGATCCCGAGAGGAGAAGGGATTGCGGCATGGCCATCCTGCCTGGGGGATGATTTCTCTCTTTCTGTCTATCTCTCTGGCGAGTACACCCACCCTACACCAAAAATATCTCTTAAAAAAAGGGGGTGGGGAACCAGCAGATGGCATAATGATTACATTGCTGGACTCCCATGTGGTCAACCATGATTTGAGTCCCAGACCCTGCAGCCTGTCTCTCTGGCAAGCATATGCGCCCTATAGTAAAAAAAAAAAATCTCTTAAAAAAAAAAAAAAGAAACCATTCATATCTTTGTCATCACTCATCTGTAGCAATGCTGATGGGATCTGACCACTAGTCTAATAAAGAGGGCACTGTGTGTTTTTCTACTTGATAGGAAGTCCTTGTTTATTGCAAAATTAGCCTGGCATCTTGCTTTTACAAAACCCTTTGAATTATATATCTTTATGGGAGAAATATCATACATGGAACAACCTTTCCACTGAATTCTGTTTTTTTAAAGAATTATCTATTTTATTTAAATTTATTATTGTCACTATTTTTTAGCTTGCTATAGGGCACCTGCACTCACCATAGAGAGACAGAGAGAGAGGAAGGCAAGAAAGCAAGCTGCCAAGACCAAGACTCGAATCACAGTTGGCCATGTGAGAGCCTAGTGCCTCAAGCACCATGCCACCAGCTTGCTCCTCAAAGTTTTGATAAACCCATTTTCCAACGCCATTGCTTTAAACTTCGTTTTGCTTACTTACCTGTGTTTTTAAAAAATGTAGCATATGATAGAAAAGTAAGGTTTATGTCTCTTTTTAAATTCGCATTTGTTTTTGTTGATCTCTCTGGACTCTTAGTGACATTTTTCATAGCCTTAATAGAAGCTTCCCAAACAGTCTTTTATTGCACCAGGTATAAAGTAGATAACAAGATTGTATAATGCCAAAGGAACTTTTCATGAAGTAGTCCAGCCAGAGAAGAAAATGAGAATAATCAGTAAAGGCATAAAGAGAAAGCCATAAGGGCTAGTTGCATTATATTTACTCCAGGGTTCTTCATCCTGAACTCTCTTCCCTGCTCTCTCTAACCCACACTTATTTCGCACCAATACGTTATTGTCTTTTCTTGCTGTGTTTGATAGTAGTTACAGGTTCCTTTTGAAGGTCAGATTCAAACGATTGAATAGGTATAAACATACCTTGTTTTAGAAAGCCAAAATTAGAGACCCTTGTCAATCAGCATTCTTGAATTGTCTTTACTTAGAGGCACTGAATTAGGATTATGATGTCTAAACTATCTGAACGTGAATGTATCACGGAGTGTGGGATAGAATGTTTTTCAAGGTTTTTCATTGTCCTTTCCTGAAAGGATTTTTCCCCCAAATAGTTTGTACTTCATTGTGTACATTTTAATGTTTTTCTTTTTTATTCATGACAGTGTGTGTGTGTGTGTGTGTGTGTGTGAGAGAGAGAGAGAGAGAAAGAGAGAGAGAGAGAGAGAGAGAGAGAGAGAGAGAGAGAGAGAGACAAGTTCCAGACCTGGAGGCTTGAAAATGATGCTGGGTGCATGTGTGTGTGTCCCCAAAATCCCAAGAGAAGACTAGAGGAGGGAATGTGGTGTGATCATCCTTCCAGGGATTGATTTTTTACTTTCTTCCAGAAAGACAGAGAGAGATAGAGTGACAGAAAGCGAGAAATGAGCATCGTCCACAGGTCTGGTCATGCCACTCTCCCTTTCCTCCAATGCTCCAGCCCACTGGGCCTGGTACTCTCATGTGCTTGCTCAGTGTCTCTACAAACTGGTCTGGGAGTTCGAACTGCAGCCATAATGGTGAGATCTAGCTCTTCTTGAGTGATGCATTTCCATTGTGTCATGGAGCTAGCTCTATACGTCACAATTAAAAGTTCATAGTTAAATAGTATAACAATTGATTAGAATTTTTTAAAGTAAGTTTACCGAGATGTTTATGTTTTAAAATATACAAACAAATTCAAGCCATAACTCACAAAGAAATGACTAGTTTAAATGATGAATAACCAGCTCAGGACTACTAGTCTGGGGTATGTAGTCAGAATCATTGATTTATGTTATTTAGCTGGAAATGCTGTTAAGTATCCAGAGACATTACCTTAAATGGGTAAAGGCCAGATGCCCAGGGTCATTGCTGGTGTGAGAGGACAATTGTTTTTGTTACTCCTCTGAAGGCTGGCATACCTTGAACATAGTACATGGTGGTAGTTAATGTCAACATTTATGAAGGTGGGCCAGCAGGGTGGTGTGTGGTTAAGGCGGCTAGATCCCACATGGCTATCCAACATTCTAGTCCCAGACCTGGCTGCTTGAAAAACACACTGCACATGTGTGTGTGTGCCCAAAATCCTGAGAGGAGAATGGAGGAAATGGGATTGCAGTGTGGTCTTCCTATGGGCTGGGGGTGGGAAGTGTTTCTCTCTCTGTCTCTCTGCTTCTCCCTCCGGCAAGCACACGTACTCTATAGCAAATTAAAAAAAAATTATGAAGTCATACTAGGTGGCAGAAAATGCAGTAAGCCCTGTGTGCACATGAGTAAATATTGCTGAGTTGAGGGAGTAAGTGCATTACTGGTCAGTCTAGCTTCCAACAGGCAGAAAAGCTTCTGTTACTCAGCTAATTAAGTAGGCCTAGGTATTGAAGGGAATTTCATTATTTTTTTTTTTTTCGTGAGTACACTTTGACAATATTTTTGACATCTCTTGACATTAAATATTTAAATAGAATCAATAATGCTAAAAGTTCTGTTTTCTGACATATTTTATTTTTAAAGGTATTTTAACAACTTTACAACCCAAGCCCTCTTTGATGCCCTATCTGGACATAAAACATAATTTGTAACAACACTGTAAGGTAAATTTACTCAAGAACTATTTTAAAAATTGCCGTTCTACCTAATATCATGATCATCTGGGAAATAATCATTCATGATTTTCTGATGATTATTTAAAGTATTGGTGATCTCACATATTAGAGTGAATTTACCACTTATGAAATATTAATTATTCATAAGACCAACAGGTGTTTATTCATTTCATTATGAAAACTTTGCGGAATAAATAAACCTACTATAATTACTATATATAGTAACACAGCCACCTGATTAAACAAATAGCAAACTATTATGAATTTTATAGTGCATACATGATATAAGTTTTATAAATGTATCACATAATTATTCAAAACATAATACAGTAACTGTAATACCCTCACTTAAAACCTATGCTTCTGGCTATACATACTTAAACATACCGAGGAACATGCACAAGCATATGTCTGCTGCCTTTCTTGTTTTTTTTTTTTTTTTTTTTTTTTTGGTCCATGTTCTGTGTTGGTTTCTCTAGAACTCAGAATTCTTTTTTTTGAGAGGTTTTTTCCTATATGGCACGTGCTCACCAGGAAGACAGAGAGAGACAGAGAGACAGAAAGTGAGAAATCACCCCAGAGTGGAGAAATGACCACTCCACAATCCCTTCTCCTCCATTTTCCTCTTGGGATCTTGGGCATGCATACACACATGCCCGGCATGAGTTTAAGCCACCAGGTCCGGGACTTGAACCATGGTTAACTACATGGGAGTCCAGCGATGTAGTTCCCCCCCCCCTTTTTTTTTTTTTCATGGGAGTTCAAGGATTTAGGTCCCCCCCCCCTTTTTTTTTTTTTGAGAACTCAGAGTTCTTTAAAACAGAAACCTTGTCTCTTAAATGCCATAGTGGTAAGGATATTTTGATAACTAGTTTTTTAAATATAAAAGATAATGTTTATAAATTATTATCTTTAAAAATTTGCCAGAGGTCATGTGTGCTCGCTGGAGAGAGAGAGAAAGAGAGAGGGAGTGAGAAACCACCCTGCCGTGGACAATGGCCACACCATAATCCCTTCTCCATTTCTCTTTTTCAGGATTTTGGGCATACATGCACACCTGGTTGGTGTGTTTTCTAGACGTGGGTCCACGACTCAAACTACGCACTTGACCATGTGGGACCCAGCTGCCTAAACCACTGTGCTAGTAGTTGGCCCCGTTTATGAAGTTCTTTAAATGGTTTGGTTTCTTACCTTTTTGTAAAATATTCAGCTAAATAAGTGAGTCATTAAAATGGAGAATTCACATATTCTAAAAAAAGGTTTCTTTAAAGGGAAGAGACATGTTATGCTTATTATCTTTATAAAGGTAATATTCACCCCTATGTCTTAAAATATTGAGAATATCCTTTATGTGAGAAGTACTCTGTGAAAACATTTATACTCTGTCTTTGGTTTGGCCCGCCAGTCAAATTCTCTTAAAATACTTATTTTTATTTTGGAAAATACCTTAAAAAATTACATGGCCCAATGAAAATATTATTTTGCTAAGGGAATTTGTTTGTTTTATATTAATGTTGTTTTAACATTGCATCTACAGTCCAATAATAAAAAAATATTTAAGATATATTTTACTGCATGTTAAACTGATGTTTTGTTTATGTCCTTAACTGAGACTTCTACTAATCTAGAGATTGCTTATAACACTGCCACCCACATTTCACAAGTAGCTGAACATGGCATTTTGTTTCAGAAGTTTCTAGCAGAGCATGAAGTCACTTGGAGGTTCAGAAGGAGTATTTTGAGGCTAACTTTAAGGACTCTGTGTGTGTCTTTAACATGCAGCCCCTGTTCTTCCTGGAGCCTACCAGCAAGGCCACTCCCAAGGCTATGGGTACATGCACCAGACCAGTGCTTCGTCCATGAGGTCAATGCAGCACTCACCAAACCTAGTAAGTGTCGACTGGAAGTGTTCTTTCCTGTCTGTTCTTTCCATTTCACCTGAGAATGGGCCAGCCTGTCGGTAGCACAGTACTTAAGCTCTGTGCATTGAGAGCCAGATTCCCACCTGGCCAACCGTAGTTTGAATCCTGGCTGTGGCAGGGCCCTGACCCTGAGCACATGTCTGTGGGCCTGCCCAAAATCTTTATGGGAAGAAGAAATGGAGGAGAAGGAGTTACAATGTGACCATATCCCATTGAGGGCTTCTCCGTGTGTGTGTCTGGTGAGCTCACACCCCCTCAAAGACACATGAAACAGAATTAAATCAAATATTGGGCTTGGTCATCTGAAGATAATCATGATGTGTTGTCATTTATACAATTCTTTGGAAGGAAGCAAGAAAACCTTGCAGAGGTAAACTGTTGAGAGATGAAGTTACTGGCAAGCATTGTATGAAGTAAAGCACACAAAGGATGTGGTAGAACAGCATCCTAATTGTTACTGCATGATCAGTAGTAGCTCAGTCAAGATCCTCATTCAGGCCTAGAAAAGCACGTTTGTTTAATGGCCGTATTAATGAGTTCATCTTGATGTTAATTAAAATGGCCATAAAGGCCAAAATATGTTTTCAAATCCCACTATTGGAAATCACAAAGTACTGACTTATCCTTTAAATGTGAAGTTGGGAAGCAAAGTTCAAGACCTTCTGGTCACACTGGGCATGTCCTACCGAAGTTGCTGCTCTAAGCCCTGGACTCAGCTCCTCGGTCTTTGCCTGAACACTTAGGCTACTCTTCTAAGCTGGAAGGCACTTTAATGGCTCTGATGCTCTTGTGTCCCATCCAGTTTCCACAGTCTATGAATGCACTTGATATTGAAATTGACTGATGCTAATACTAGCTGAACTCCTCGCCTTAAACAAAAGTAAATTTAGAACTCAATTTAAAATGTCCTCATTGTAACAAGGACTTGGCAATATGAACCTCAATATTCACAACACATATATGCTAAGTCTTCATCACTGTGATAAACCTATAGTGAGCATATTATATTTTTTTCCTTTTCTCTGTTGGACATTTAAAAAAATAATTAATTTAATTTGTTGTTATTATTTATTCCTTAGTTGTACCAGAAAGAGATAGAGAATGAAGAGAAAGTAAGAAAGCAAGCCACCAAGTTCAGGACTCGAACTATGGTCGGCCATGTGGGAGTCCAGCACCTTAACCACCACCTTAACCATCATTTTGTTGGCCCCTGTTTGACATATTTTTAAGGGGAAATGAAAATTCTTAGTACCTACTTTAGAAATAGAAAAGTTTATCACCTTTACTGGGGGCTAGAGAGCTATTGGGACTTGGAGCTGTCTCTCCCAACATAGGGTAGATTTTGATTTCTTGAAGAATGTGGAAATAAGAGACTCTTCATAATCTAAGATTTCTGAGATTATCTGAAGCAGAAGGGCATTAGCTTTACTGTTTTGAAGCCCATTTTTTTTTTGACTAGCAAACTATGTATTTAGTGATTTTCTCTATCCCCATCAGAGCTCCCCAAAATATCACACTTTTTGTTAGACTAGTAAACTTGAGATCTGAGATACACACAATTAGTTGGTAGGCTCTGGTTTCTAGATTTTTAGAAATAAATGTGCTGGGAAACACTCCTCTGAGCTACTTTATGTGTGGGCAGGTTTGTTTTAAATGGGATTTGTGGTTATGACTGTTCTGGTATTCATCCCATCAACCCTTCTGCCTTTCCCAGAGGACCTACCGGGCCATGTATGATTACAGTGCTCAGGATGAAGACGAGGTCTCCTTCAGAGATGGCGACTACATCGTCAACGTACAACCCATCGACGATGGCTGGATGTACGGCACGGTGCAGAGAACTGGGAGAACGGGCATGCTCCCAGCCAATTACATTGAGTTTGTTAATTAATTATTCCTCCTTGCCCTTTGAGCTTTATTCTAATGTACTCCAAACTTAATCTTTTTAAAAGATAGAGAAGATACTTTTAAGACAACTTGGCAGTTATTTTACAATAATGTATCCTTACTTTGACAGTTAGACACACAGGTACCAGGACAAAGGAATGACTTCTGGGCTGACCATGGCAGCATTTTCAGTATGCCTGTAAACAAAACCATCATGTCTGAGACCTGGTGCTGCTAATTGTGTCTGTGGTTTCCTTTGAGTGGCTGTTGAACCCTTCTGGGAAATGTATTTTTGTAGACTTTAATAGAGATGTTGATTGTCCCTTCAATGTAATGAGTAAATGAAACTTCTTAGCTGTCACTTTGGAATCACCAGAAGCCAATTCTGTAACTCAGTTATGCAGTCAATAATTTCAAAACTATTAGCTTTTGAGTCATTAGGCAAGTTCCAATTCGAGTGAAAATTGCCTAATATAATACATGTAAGCAGAAGCAGATCGACAGTCTGGTTGAAGTTATAGTGAGTGGTGGTCTTAGGGACTTAGAAACTTCTACCAAACAGAGAAATTTCCTTGCTTCCTAGGCCCACTGGGGTCTATTTATTTCTCATTTGTACCAAGGCATGTCCTACTCTCCACTTACATTCTCTGGACCCAAGTATCCACTTGGGTCCACAGAATGTCAGGACCAAATAATATCACAGCTACTCTGCAAAGGATGAATTTGAATGTCATCTATCTTATTTCCCTAGTAGCCTTTACCCTGTTGCATGTCACGTAGGTTCAAACTTCTGTAACATAGACAGCTGCTCTGCCCATTCCTCTTATTCAAGCAAAAAGTGTGGCTGATGCCTCAAAGCCCTTTCCTCTAGCCGCCAGCTCATCAGAAAAACATATTCTGAAAAGTTGCTTGAGATTTTCCTGCTGCATTGCACTCTAGTTTTGAAGGATTTATACCTTAGGAAATACATGTCTACTCTAGTAAATAAGTGTTTATTGAACAGCTTTCATTACCTTAATGCCACTGTTGATATAAAAGTGAAAAAAAGGTAACAGAAGCCAATGACAAAGTCAGTGGAAAAATGGAATTTGGAGTGTGCTGGGGGGTGGGATGGAGGGGAAGTCAGAAAAGAAAAAGTTACCAACTCCCCATTGAGATGGCCTGATTTCATAGAGATGAAAATGATGCTCAGATTCTGGAATGGAACTCTAGCCACTAAAACTGGTTCATCAAAAGACTTCCTTTCCACTTTCTGGTTTTATTTTCTGAATCATCTTCATGGGCTGAGATAAGAGAGTTATCAGGGATTTTTCAGTGCAGGACCAGCAAGCTGTTCACTAAGAAAGAAATCATCATGTTTTGATTTTCAAATGAATGACTTTGCAGGATTCCCAGCCATGAGTTGTAGCCTTTGCTAGCGGGTTCTGACTTTTCAAGGTCACCTAGAGGTTCAGGTCCATGAGCAGCTGTGCTTTTCTGAGTGTGTCCTTTCTTGTGACCTGCAACAGGGTAGCATGCATGTCAAGTCTAATGCTGTAATTGTGATGACATTGAAACAAAGTCACAAAAATGTGATAAACTGTATGGATCTTGGGGATATCTCCCATATATAACATGTTCAAGGGAATTAACAACACATCCCCAAAACATCTTTTATTGAAATAATTACAGTCCAAAGACCAAAGCTGCTTCTATACCTTTAAAAAATAAGCACATTCTTTTGAAAATCTCGTCTTATTTTATTAGGTGAAAAGAACTTTATTATACTAAAACTGCATCTATATGGCACTGACTTAAAATCAAAAAGAGAAACAGATAACTAGAGATTTTTGGGAAGAGGTTTTACAAATGAACAAATGCCCAGCTTGATTGATTTTTTTTTTCTCATAGAAATGACCAGTCATGATTCAATTGACTAAACCCCATATCTGTTTTGATGTCTTGTGCACAATCCTACAATAACTGAACTTGGAATATTTTTGCAAAAATATCTGTGCATTACAGCTATTTAAGCCTGCTTGATTTCATGTATTTATGTTTTTCCCAGCCAGACCATGGTTTTGTGATTATAAAAAAGAGTAGTTGTTGATTAAATTTTCAGACGAAATGTAGGACAGGTACAATGTTTTTTATAAAGAGCACATTCTTAAGTAGCTCAAAGGACACGGATTGTGATCTGGAAAAGTTATCAGAAAGTGGCAGCTTGATATTTCATGTTTTCTCATCTACTGATTTCAAAATCAGATTCACTGAATGTACAAGTCAGTACATTTTTGGGTAATCAGTCTTCTAAAATTTTCATCTTCACATAGTGTTTGCATAGCGAGATGTTTCTGCTTTGAGTCTCTAGGAGTTAAGATCTGATCAGAATTGAGTCAGAGGGCACTTATTGTACAATAAATTTGAGGCAGAAGACATTGCATGCTCTCAAAGTTATAATTCGATAGTGTTTGCGTTGTCACTAAAGCTTGTCAGGAGAGTTATCATCTCAGCAGAAATATAGGAATCTTGTATGTAAAATACCAAAGTGCTATTTTTACAGCATCATTTTAAAAAACTACATTCTTGAACAACTTTTCCACTTTCCCTTTGCGTCCTCCCCACCTTCAATCTGGTGTCAGGTATCTCAGACCTAGGTACCTCTGACAGCTAAAGAAACGTTAAAAATAAAGCCTTTAAAAATCAAGTTTGAGAGGACTGTTGTGAATGTCCAAGCACAGAGAGCATGCATGCACTTGCTTTCCTAAATCTGATGTATTCTCAAGCCCAACCAAAGCACAAGGAGCAGTTTGATACACTTTTAAATGGTTCTGAAAACAAAACTATAAGTGGATCAGATCTCTCTTGAGTGAAGTATAGCAACAGAATATATTACTTTTGTTGTAAGTTTTTGTAGTAAATGTTTTAACCAATCCTTGTTCTCTCGAAAGCTTTCTCTTTCTAACCCATGGCAAAATGAATTCTTCATGTCTTCTTGTTATTGTGTACACCACCACAGTATAGCCCAGTTTGAAATATTTATCTGGTTGTTTGATCCTCAGGGAGGCCTTGCATCTTAGCAGGCCTTCCTGACCTCCAGACCACACAGGGATTTGCAAGCACAATTTTCCAGAGCACTGTGTATGACCATGGATGAGGTTAGGGCCAGCTCCTCTCTTGCCACGAGGTACTAGCTTGAGGACGATGAAGATGAGGTTGTGTCTTTTTTTTTTTTTCATCTTTTTTTCCTAATCCTCTCTGTGTTGAGCTTTGCAACATTAGAAATTAGGAAGAAGAATTTTCTTAAAAAGGTAATAGAAGTTCAAGAGATGCACCTCATTTTCAGGTTATCCATCTCTACTGGAATGTTTCTAAGGAAAATAAAATGTGTGTAATCTTCAAAAACACATCCCTACAGAATGTGGATACAGTTTATACCCAGATGATAATACAGATACATACAAGATAGGTGCCTTTTGATTATCCTTGTTTATCTATTATGGTCTTGGGAAAAAAACCAAGCTAGCAAGCTTCTGCCTATTCTATAGTAATATTTTATTATACATGATTGCTATTTTTGTGGTGGGAAAGCCCATTCCTGACAGATATTAGTGGTAGTAGTTGATTTTATTTTACCTTTAAAGAATTAGAATTGGAGAAAATGTTGACTTCTATCAATTTCCGAAAGGTTTTTTGTGGATTTATATAGAGCTGAGTTGTATAAACATTAACTTTAGGTTTGGGATTTAAAATACTTATTGTAAGATAGAATACTTATTAGCCCAAATTCACTACACAAATTGAACTTTACTTCATAAATTAATTATACCTTTGCTAATTGCTTTTGATCATCTAAAAGTGGCTAGACTGTGGTGGTTTTGCATAATGTGACATGGAGGTGAGAAAGCTTTAGTGAAGTAAGAAGCTATCTAAACTGATTCAAGGATGCTGAAATGAAAGTCTCTTTCTGAAGTATCCCATGCCCTTTACGTTCTTTTCTAAGAAATTAACTGTCAACTCTTGATGGAAAAAGTCAAGACATGGAATGACGCTGCTTTGGCCCTCATTCCATGATGCTTTTAGACTGCGGGAATCCACAGGCTGGAGGGATCTGTGGCCAATTTCCTTCCCCATTGTGCATATCACTTCAGTATATTCATGGCAATCCCGTGTGCTTTTTGTGTTTGATGTATGGTATTCAGTTTGCATAGTTATTTCTTTGTAATCAAGTTGCTGTTAAGAGTGACTTTCTTAAAAGGAAAGGAAAAACTGCACCACAGTCCCATTCTTCAGGGTGTACACTGAACTGCTGAGCATGGAGGAAGCAGCACCAAGTGTGTTACTTGCATGATGTGGACTGTCGGTCACTTGACCTGGGATAAAGTGAGGAAAGGAACCATGGTGCAGTTTGGCTTTCTTTGCTTTGAAAGATGTAGAATTGTTGATTAATTTGCAAGACTACTAACTTTGAGAGCGTAATAGTTTTTGAAGGACACATTTAATGGTTTTTTTTTTTTTCAAATGAAGGGGCTTACAAAATGACACAATGTTATTAATATAATTTGGCTTTTGTTATGCAAATTGTTAACACCAGCTATTAAAATATATTTTAGTAGAAATGCTTTAATTCATGTTTTTTTCCTCTACACTGTGAATCTTTAAGCCTTGGTGGACTAGAGCAACATCATGCTGTCCAAAGGACTAACCTATGCAAACTAGTTCACATTTTAGTGGATGTCACAGTAAATGTGTAATAAGACCTTATTTCCCCCTACATAATGTACTGCGGCCCTGAAATAACACATTAAGCCTAGCATCACATGCATACAGTATGGTCACTCAAACCCTTCAAGGCTACCATAATCATTAGCATTATACTCGTGTAAAAGCAAATCACTGATTTCTCTATTGAAATTACTTGAACGATGTCAGAACAAGAGTGACAGATGGGCACGTTGGCCATGGCTTTAATGTGGTCCCTAGAAATGGTCTCCTATGATGGAACTGTGTTCTCAGATGCACTCTCTTCAGGGTCTTAAGATTCTGTGTCTTCTTTCTGTATTTGTAAAACATTATAACGCAGTAATTTCCTATCTCTACACACTTGGTTTGCTTAAATAAATGCAGGATATAAAAAAATGGTTCGATTTCTTGGCTCTCACCGTGGTTTTTTGGAGCGTGGATCATTAGACACAGGCCGTGCACTCTGAGAATACTCTGAGTAGTAAGTTCATCATGACAACTCACATCAGATCATGTCAAAGGTAGGTGTTGACCTCAGTGTGTTTACACGGGTGAATCATTCCAAATGTGTCTTCCTCCCCCAAATAAACTTAGTTTTAAGTGATAACAGTATTATACTTTTTCAAGCTCGTTTTCTTTCTGATTTTCTATCAAAGAAATGCAATAAAGCCTATTGTAGTTAACTCCTTTCAAGATTAAATTCCTCATATGTCCTCAATTGTATGATTCTAATTTTCTTGTATTCTTAAGATGAAAGAAACAGCTTAGAGCAAAGAATAGAAAATGCACAAATTGAATACATGAAATGGGAAGATATTCTGGTTTCTCAGCCAAGAATGGTTCGTTTATCATAGAACATAATTGCTTTTTTCCCCAATTTTTTCCATAATTGAAAAAGTGAGTTAGTCACTGTTTTTACCCTCCTATAAATCTATCAAGATTTGGATCTTAGCCTTATTGTATCATTTTGCGAATGTTCCTCTTTGGCACGCAATCCTTCCTAATTGTTAACTGATAAACTCTGTGGATGACATAGCCTCATAGAATAAGCACTAGCTCCACATCTTGAATTTTCTGTTTTGCATATTCCAAAAGTATGAAATGAAAATGTCTGAGATATTATTAATCAAACATACTCATGTTATTTGAAAATACAAAATAGCACAGTTACTTACTTGAAGAATATATTTTCTTTTTCTCTCTCCAAGATTTTTTTTTCATCCATGATTATAAATGTATTCTTTGGAACTCAGGAAATGAACAATTTAGGAAGATTGTTTTCTGACCTAAAATAATTGAGGTTTAGAATACTCTATACTTTATCATTTTATTATCCTAACTTAAAAGTTAGTTTATAGATAATTAAGACATGACTAACCACCAGACGCCTCCAAAAATAACTTTTTATAAAATACTCAGACATAATCAATTAAATGGTAGATAAAGGAGAATTTCGTTGTGTCCTTAATCTGCTTCTTTTACACAGAGGGCTTGAATAAGAGTTTTGTGGTGGCAAAACCTGGATATGGTCCAAGTGTGAACTTCAGCTCCTTTCTGTAGTTCTAAGCAAAATCCTCAGGCCTTTGTCTATTATATTTGTATCTGAGAGCAGCAGAGTTCTGATTAAAAAAAAAAAAAAAGGGAATGGAAAAAAAGACTTTAAGGGTGAAAAGTCAACATTAGAACAAAGGGCCCAGTGGCTGATTTTGTGTTTACACCATGACCTTATGACCTTTGTACCTTTTACTTGTTTATTTGAGCAGCAAACATGAAAGACTACTAGACAGAAATAAAGAAATGAGCAAAATCTGAGCTCCCATTATTTCACGTGAGATAATAGGGAACTTTTGTGCATCCCAAATTTAGTGACCAGACTGCTCTCTTTCTCTCTTTTAATTGCCAGAAGGTGCATGTTCTCGCATGTGTTAGAGAAATACAGACAGAGAGAGAGACAGACAAACTATCCCTCAAAGGAGCGTGGTCACATCACAGTCCTTTGTCCTCTCTCCCATCAGGATCATGGGCATTTATGCACATGCACCTGGTATGTTTTTCAAGCTGCAGGGGCCAGCATTGGAACCATGGACCCTGTGGGATCCAGCTCCCTACGCATTGCCTTTAACCGCTGTGCTCTAGGGCTGGCCCCAGACTGCTCTTGAAGTGAACTAGTTTCTTTCTGATCTAGACTCAAGATAGCTGCACTCCCTGCCTTTTTCAAATGAATGTTTGTTACCTGTGGTTACCCATGTTCTGTCCCATGTGATCTCACTTCTCTGGTTACCACTGATCGGACTGAGGTAACCCACGAGGACTATAGAGAACATTGTCCAGCAGAAACTGGCCCACATCTCCCTGTAGAGGCCTGAGTTTGATCAGCAGAGCAAGCTGGTTAACTGTTTGAATGATTAAAATTTAGTAGATGCAGATCAAGAAGTAAAGAGGAAGCAAAAGCTGTAAGCAGAAAGTTTGAGTGAGAGAAAGCCATTAGATAGGGAAAAGATATGAGGGGATTTCACAAAGGTCATGGAAAAGGGGGCTTAAAGTATGAGTTTGTTTTGGAACCAAATAAATTTTAAATCCATGAAATAAATTTTTTTCATAATACTCATTTTTCAGGAGCTTTTAAAAAGTGTTTTTTAGTTATTTCTTTTGAGAGACAGAAACAGAGAGGAAGGGAAAG
>NW_006159518.1:1438706-1447887 GCF_000334495.1 Tupaia belangeri chinensis | reverse complement strand
GGGAAAGAGAAAAGTAGGCACCCCCAGTTGGATCCTCACACTGGAATTTCACAGTCTCAGCTGGAGCACATGTACTTGGTGTGCTCAGGAAGGACCTGGGACATGAACCCATGTGGGTCCATTTGCGCCACAACTGTGCCACTGCAGTCCCCTCTGTGAACCTTTTGAAGACTTGCTGTATTTAGAGGAGACAGATTAAAAATAGATAGTTGGTAGTGGCAGGAGCCATGATTCTTGTTCATGGCGGTTCCCTTATCTGGGAGCACCAATTCTCTTTTGCTGTTGAGGGAATGCTTATCCTTCCCAGGTGTGTGACACTTGCCCACCGAGGGGCCTGCTCCTCTGCTGTCCCTGCGTGTCTGAGCAGGGAGACTGAATCCTGGGCTTCCACCTTTGCTCATAAATCTCCTAGTCCCTGAGGTGCTTTCATGGGCCCTCTGTGCCTTGCGTTCATAGTAGCCCAAGTAACAGAGCCCTTCTACATGTCCACTGTCACAAACTATGGGGTTCCCTTTTTCCTATCTGCCAGATTAACAGGATTACTTAGCTCAACAAGGAACAGATTTCATGAAAAACAGAAAGATTCATGAAATGTCTTCTTAACAAAACACTAAATAGCAAATGTGTTTTAGAGAGACAGAAAGCGAGAAATCACTCCCCCAGGGAGGATGGCCATGCCACAATCCTTCTCCTCCATTCTCTTCTCAGGATCTTGTGCATGCACACACACACACACCCAGTGTTAGTTTAAGCCACTGGGTCCAGGACTCGAACTGCGGTTGACTACATGGGAGTCCAGGGACATAGCCATTATGCCAGCTGCTGGTCCTAGGGTTGTCTTAAATGTATTATTTTGTTTTATGGTATGTTGCATTGTATTTTAATTTTATATCCTATTAAAAACACTTTAGTTAGAAGTTAATGGAGCAGTTGTTTCCCTGGGTCCTGTAAAAGGTATAAAATAATACCAAATGAATTGAACACTCAATAGGCGCCTACAAACAAAAATATATTTGATTTTAGAGGTTTGGAGAATATTCTCATTGATTTCTATATATTTGGACAAAGAAAAAAATGACTGGGGTCACCTTAGGCTCTGGTGCTGTAGGCTGAAAGCTGAATTGCTTTTGTAGAGCTTTATCGAAAAAGACTTCATTCTTCCAGGCGTATTCAGTGATGGCTCTTGATTAAGGTGGAAGAAACAGTAACTGTAATTTATTCATTCAGCATATATTTATTCAGTGCTTACTCCGTTTGAGGCATAGAACACAAAAACTTTCCTCACAAAGCGTCGATAGTGCCAGGAAAGACGACCAAACGACTAATTAGAGACTTACACAATTAATGACTTAATGACAGTGTAAGAGATGTAACGAGAAGGAAGTCTGAGTGTACCATGAGTTCTTGGAGCTGGGAAGGGGTGAGCTGTATGCTCGGGAGGGTGGGCCTGGAAGGCTTCTTTGAAGAACTGCTTTTGAACTGAGCTTGACACTGCACAGAGCAGAGTCCAAACCTATCGGAGCTGTTGGACATGTGGGAAAATGTAGGCATTGACAGTTAGTTATAGAAACACTCCAGCCTTCTCCAATTTTTAATTGATGTAACAATGGCAGATTTTGGTATTGTTAATCAAATTAAATTCTTTGTGAACAAAAGCCAAGGTATGCATGTGTATGAATTTTTATGTGTGCACATGCTTTGATTATTCTAATTATGACTTAGGACGCTTTCAGAAGATTTAGCAGGTTTGGTTGCAAGGAGTTAATTATATAAACAAAGTTTCACAGATGTGGAATACTTCACTTCCTTTTTTGGATAATTGGTGATTACACAGGCTTTCCTGTAGCCTCACTTCCTTGCTGAGTATTTTTGGATCATGTATGCTTACTGGAGTTTATGGTAGGATAGTCTGCAGTAGAACCATGGATTAAAATGCCATAGATTTCACAGATTCCGGAATTGTTGCTCCCATCTACTACATGATATGAGTTAGATGTGCTCCATTAACTAGGCGACTCAGGGAAAAATGACTCACAATGCAAGACAGTTGTTGGTAATTATTTAGAATACATGCTTGTTTGGAGGTAAGTCATAGCTTTGTTTATAGAGGTCTCGTGAGAGTTCGGTACCTCTACTTCCTTTCAAAGTCAGGCAGTTTGCCTGTACCCTTTACCTCGGCCCATTTAAATGAATGATTACTTCCATTTTTGACATATTTCATTCTGCTAATTGATGCCTATTAAGATACTTTGCATGGGAATGCTAATTGATATTTTTAACATTTCCCAGTTGTATATAAGATCTTTTTTTTTAGAAAGTGATTTTTTTTTGACTTCCAACATGGTGCCACATTAAGTGACTTCTGGACCTTTACATATTTTCATTATTTTATTATTTGAGAGGGCATGTGTGTGAACATGCAAGAGAGAGAAAGAAAGAAAGAAAGAAAGGATTTCTCCAATGGGTTTGGTCCTTCTTCCTCCAATCCTTTTTCCTCTAATGCTCTATGCTGTCAGGATCCTGGACCTAGCATGTAAGCTGCCAGGGGCAGAACTTGAACCCTGACTGGCCATGTGGAGTCTGCACAGAGCTTAACCGTCAGCTGAGGCTGGCCCTGGACCTCTATATCTTTTTGATATGCTGTTTATTTTTTTTTAATATTTCCGATGTTCCAGCTATAGTGTCATATTTGTATGGTGACGCTGTTTCTTTTCTTTATAAACCATACTAGGGCATCTTCAAAAAGGCTATGGAAAATGAATATTATGAAAATTATACATAGATTTTAATTTTTCATTTTTGCAGTAAAAAGTGTTGTACTTTAGTTCCATTTCTCTCTGAACTTAGGGAAGTCCCCTGGTATTTTCACACATGAGAGTGATAAGCATATTGCGCCAGCTTCTTGGTATCATTCAAAAGTTGTATGTTTATTTTGTTTTATTGAGAGATTTTTGCCAAAGTATCCATGCATTCTCACCAGAGAGACAGAGACAGAGAGACAGCAATCGAGAAATCACCCCCCAGGAGGATCGCCATACTGCATTCTCTTCTCTTCCATTTTCTTCTTGGGATTTTGGGTATGCACACACAAGCAACCAGCATGAGTTTTAAGCCTCCGGGTCCAGAACTTGAACCGCAGTTGGTCATATGGAAGTCTAGTGCCTTAACCACTGTGCCACCTATTGGTCCCCAAAATTGCAGGTATTTTGAAAGACATCTGACGTTTTCTGCAGTTGGTCATATGGAAGTCTAGTGCCTTAACCACTGTGCCACCTATTGGTCCCCAAAATTGCAGGTATTTTGAAAGACATCTGACGTTTTCTGAACTTTGAACAGGGCTTCTGATCTTGATATACATTACTTGGCTCTAAGATACTAAAATGGTAGTACCATAACATATATAACCCTGAAGAATCTGACAGATTAAATCTAATTATAGTCACTAATTATAATCATAATTCACTAATCATATTTACTAATTATAATCCTAATCTAGATCAAAGGCCTAGATTAGGATTGACTGGGCTGAAGAGGCTCTCAGCAGTAAGAAATCCTAATGTCGGAGACGACCTGTCGGGTGAGTGTCTGTGGAGTGGTAGCATCGTTGGCAGGGAAGGGGAGGTAGGAAGCGTTTGAGGCCAGGGCAGGCCTGATGCACAATGGATGCAAAATTCAAAGTTTTTGCTTCAAGTGGAATTGGATCTTTCAAAATTATTTCAGGATCAAGAAGCAGAATCCCTGCATGCTGGCCTTGTTTATTCTTTCATGTCTTTGCAGCTTAGTGATATCCACACGGTAATGCTGTACTCAATTCTGTAGCAGCAACATTGATTTATGAAGCATCTAAAAATGGTGAAAATCGACTTCATGTGAGCGCAACTTGGGGTACATCTTAGGATTATACGATGCCTCAGTCACACACACTGCTTTTCTTGCTGGACTCTAAGTCTACTGCAAATGAGGAGGAGGAGAACCAGGGCCTACCTAAAGTGGACTTTCTAGTTCCTCTGATGTCCCAGAGGCACAGCTGCGAGTGCCCAAGAAGGCCATCCCAGGCAGTGGGCTGACTTTGATTACCTCAACTATGGCAGGAACGCTCTGGAGTAGCAGAAGTATTGATGGTGTCCAGACTCTCCTATCACAGGCTGGGAAGGCAGTTTCTCATTTCCTTCAGGACTCTGCATCCGGGAATTATAATAAAAGGAGAACAGGGCCTTCCGGGCACTGGGGGGAAGTCAGATCAGTTTCTCTTATTCCCTTGCCTGTTTCAGCCAGCTTGTAGGAACCACACTGCCATCGGGTCCAAACCCAAACTTCTCGTGGTTTGGGTAGTTAGACAGCTTCAGGACTGTTGACCAGCGTGTGTGTGTGTGTGTGTGTGTTGCTCGTTTGCTCTTTCTCCTTCTTTCTTTTCTGCTTTCTCTTTCTTCTTTCTTTCTCCTTTCTTTCCTCCCTTCTTTCTTTCTTTTTCTTTTTTCTTTCTCATTGCCAGAGAGCACATGTGCTTGCCAGAGAGATCTAAGAGAGGTGGGGGTGGGAGAGGGCGAAAGTACCCTCCAGCAGGGTATGGTCACACCACAATCTCTTCTCCTCCATCTCTCCCTCCTGTTGGGATTTGGGACACGCATGTCCGGTGTGCTTTGCAAGCTTGGGGTCAGAACTCAAGCTGGACTCAGCCATTTGGGATCTGGCTCCTTCAACCACCAGGCCTTTTCAGTGCCATTTCAACAAGCATTAGTTCGACCCCTAGTGTATGCCCCACAGGTGATGCTGGCAAGGTTTAGACAAGGATGCAAAAATAGATTCGGGGCACACCTTCTCAGTTGTGTGTGGTCCTGTTTTGTTGTTCTTTTTCTTTTTTGTAACATTCCTCAAATTTTTAAGGAATATATTGATTCTCTGTTTTAAAAAGTAATTCATCCTCATTGTAAAACATTCAGAAGAAAAAAGTACCCACTTACCTATCAGAAACAGTAGGCATTGATGCATATACTTCCAGAATATTTATTTTATATATATATATATATATATATATATTTAAATTTTTACAGGGCATGTGTGCTCACAGAGAGACAGACAGAGAGAGAAAGGGAGAACAATATTTGTCTTATAGTTAATTTTATGTACTTTTCTCCCATCGAACATTGTATAATGAAAATTTCTTTTATTATTAAACCAGTTTTTGGAAGTGTTCCATCATACTGATAGATCGCCATTCATTTAAAGTTCTCGTAGGACATTTGTTTCTCTCTTAAAATATTTTAGTGACTATTTTCATATTATTATATAGGGACTTCAAAAATTCATGGCAAGATGGAATTAATAAATAAGTTTATTTTGGTGCAAAGAAATTCTTAAATCCATGTAAGGGTTTTTTGTTTGTTTGTGTTTTTTTTTTTTTTAATAAGCATTCTCCATGAACTTTTTGATTACCCCTTGTATTAATTCATTAGGCTGAAGATTTCTGGGACAAAAGGAATATATCGTTTTAAGGCTTGTAGTAAGTATTGTTAGTTAGTTACAGAGGAAGATTTACCAATTCAGCTGCCATTAATAGATTTTCCTTTTTGTACATTTTTATTTCTGTGATTACTAGTGAAGTTGGCCTTTTGGAGTTTGTTTTTCCCTTCTAACTTCCTGGTCTTCCATTTTGTCACCCAGGATAGTCAATATTTGGATACTGATGGTTTTTTTAAAACTTCTGATGTACTTTTTAAAAATTATATATTTATACCATCAGGGAGAGAGATGGAGGTAGAGGGAAGAGAGAGGGAGAGAAAAAGAGCGCCTCAAAAAGGTCTTGACACCACAATCTACCCCCTGCCTCCACCAGCCTTGGGTACAGGCACGCATGTGCTTCGTGTTCTTAGGGAAGTCTCTGGATGGGAACTGGAGCCTTTCCATGTGGGTCAGCCTTGTAGAGTGCTGCGTTTCCTTACTGTGCCACCATCTGGCCCCTTAATCTATTTTTGATGTAATTACTCTCCAAAAGATTTCTGTGAATATATACTCCCACGGATGGCTTATGGCATTGCCTGCTTCATCTAGTGCTTTCTACATTGAACGCCATTGTTTGTTTTAATTTTCATGAGTACCCATCATAGTTATAGAAACTGCTTTGGTCATGGTGTATGCTAATGGCTTCACTTTTACACATACAGCTGCTGTGTGTTAAAAGTTTACAGAAAGTAAAACACACACACACACACACACACACACATGAACGGAATTTTTGAGGGGAGGAGGAAAGGGTTTTGTGGAGACTTTGCCAGATGTGTTTAAGATTGCTAATTTCTTGGGCCAGTAGGTGGAGTGGTGATTATGGCACTGGATTCCCTCCCACATGGCCAACCATGGTTTGAGTCCTTGCTATCTCACTTTCTCTCTCTCTCTTTCTCTCTCTCTGGTGAGTGCACATGCCCCATAGCAAATTAAAAAGTAATAATAATAATAATTAAAATTAAGTAAATAATTGTTTAACAAGAAAAATAATTTAGCTCTATATATCTGCTTTTTAGAATAAAAATAAATACCTAGCATATGGTCTTTTTTCTTTTTTTTTTTTGAGAATGCAAGAGAAGGGATTGTAGTGTGGCCATCATCCTGGGGGGGGGGTGATTTCCTTCTTTCTGTCTCTTTGTCTCTTTCTGGGTGTCTGGCAACTACACATACCCTATAGCAAAAATCTGTCTAAAATAACAACAGTAATAAGTAAATATAAACAATTCTTTTTATAAAGATTGCTATGAGAAAGTATATATAGAGAGGAAAACAGAGGGAGAACTGAATATAAAAAAGGATGGATGACTAGACTGGGTGGCTTAGATAATATAATTTATTTTTTCAGAGTTTTGTTGGATCATCGGAAAAGTTATGATGTATTTTTCTATGCAACAATGCATCATGACTTTTCTGACGACCCAATAGAAGCCAGAAGTCCCGGACTGAGGTATCAACAAGACTGGTTGTCTCTGAGGCCTCTCTTCTTGCCTTGCATGTGCCCTTCCTCTCTCTGTGTCTTCACGTGGCCTTCTCTTTGTCCCTGTCTATGCTCTAATCTTCTCTTCTTATAAGGACCATTCATCTTGGACTTGGGTCCATACTCATGACCTTGTTTTCCTTTAATTACATCTTCAAAAAATTTGCTCTTAACAGGAATGAAAAAATCAGTACCTGTGGGCAGCCAGATATAAATAGCACTGTTGAAAAGGGACTGAGTTTAGAGAACATTAAGAATGGAGGGATTGTCCATGCCCAAGGAAGATATTCAAAAGATGAAGAAACTGAGAACTAGAAAGGTGGGCTATTGACCCAAGGTCATACAGCAAGTTAGTTACAGAGCTAGGACCAGAGCCCAGGGTTTAGGGTTTCGGTGCTGTGGCTTTTGGGTGCACTGCACTGCCTCAGGAAGCTCAGCCATGCAGTGAACTTTACCCCGGTGTCTCTCCTTCCCTGACTCCAACCTTTGGGGGTGATCTTGAACCAAGCAATCTACTGCTGTACGCCATCTTGCCTCCGCCAGTGTAGGAAGAGCCGTATCCCTGTGTGGCCACTCCAGAGGGAGCTCACACCAGCTGTGTGATTTGTGTTTTGAGGAAATGTGGAGATACGGCCTCTTCCTCTTCCCTGCCCCACAGCTCAGATCCTGTTTTCACTTCCCAGACCTCCCTCGCACCGCACCTCCCCTTTCCACTCACATAATGCGATTTTTTGTTTTGCTCTGTTTTGAATTCTTCTAGAGGGTATGTGTCATCACTCGAGAAAGAGGAGAGAGAGAGGTAAAGTACCCCCTATGGGGGATGGGCATACCTCAAACCCATATTCATTTCTCCTTTGGGGATTTTGAGCGTGCATGCACACATGCTCAGGGTGCTTTCCAAGCTGCTGGTTGTAGAACTTGAACCACACTGTTGACTGTGTGGGTCTAGCCGCCCTAACCAGCATGCCACTGCCTGGCCACTTGCTTTTTTTTTAAAAAAAGTTTTATTTATTCCATGAGCAAGAAAGATAGAAAGAGAGACAGAGAGACTGCACCTCTACCAGGATCGAGACACTGCAGTCCACCTTCAGCTCCAGCCAGCCCCAGACTATGGGCAGATGCATGCCTGGCATAGTCAGGGAGGTCTCTGGATGTGAACCCAGAATGTCTCTGTTTCATGGGGGTCAGCTTTGCAAAGCATCACATTTTACTGCTGTACCACCACCTAGCCCGGTACCTGCTTTTTGCCACTGGGTGCCACACTTCGGCTTATATTCTCTTGATGATATTTTATTCCTGCCTCTCTGTAGTACGTCTTCCAGAGCCTCCACTTCCCAGGAAAAGAGGACAGAGACTGCACACCTGGTTTGTCCTCTTGTGTCACGTAGGACTCTCTCTGTACCTGGCTATTGGGAGTAGCCAACAACAGTGTTGATCTGTGCAGGAGTAAAGTTCCTAATTCCCCCCAGGCATTGTCTTTTCACTTTCCCATCCATGCTGCCCTACTGCAGAGAACGACGACACAGCACTAGAACTGTATAGTGGTTGACAAAGAAACACACGACATAATAAAGAAAGAATATCCTGTCTGCATCAACATGGGTGATAAACTTATCTTCATTTATGTGTGTGTGTGTGTGTGTGTGTATAAAAGATATGGATCACTCTCTTTGCCATATCTACAGCGAGGATGCTTCTCAGCATTCAGACGGTCGACATTCCAGAGAATGTCCATGTCACTCTGAAGGGACGAAGTTACTGTGAAGGGCCCCAGAGGAACCCTGTGGAGGGACTTCAGCCACATCAATGTAGAGCTCAGTCTCCTTGGAAAGAAAAAGAAGAGGCTGGGGGCTGACAAATGGTGAAACAGGAACTGGCTACGGGTCACACTGTCTGTGGTCACACAACAGAACATGACCAAGGGTGTGACACTGGGGTCCTGTTACAAATGAGATCTGAGTCCACTCATTTCCTCTCAAGGTCGCTATTCAGGAGAATGGGTCAAAATTCCTTGGGTGAAAACTACATCCAGAGGGTTCAAATGCGACCAGGTTCCTTGTACAGTATCATAAGCCCAGAAAGATGAGCTGGTCCTTGAAGGCAACGGCATTGAACTTGTTTCAAATTCAGCCGCTTTGATCCAGCAAACCATGACAGTTACAAATAAGGATATAAGAAAATTCTTGGATATAGGTATCTACG
>NW_006159518.1:1408930-1438694 GCF_000334495.1 Tupaia belangeri chinensis | reverse complement strand
GGCTGATGCGTGTGATCTAAGAGTTTGCCAGCTACAGTAACAAGCTGGGTGTCACCTTTCTTTTTTTCTAAAGACTTATTTATTTAACTTTATTTGTATTTGTTTATTTGACCAGACAGAGAGAGAAAGAAAAAGTCAGACAGCAAGCCACTGGGTCTGGGACTCGAACCACCGTCGACCATATAGGAGTCCAGCACTCCAACCACCATACCACCTGCTGGGCCCCAAGCTGGATGATTTCTAAGGTCCTGGTATGATATTTTTATTTATTTATGTATTTATTTGGAGAGGTTTTTGCTATAGGGCACATGTGCTCGCCAGACAGACAGAGAGAGACAGAGAGACAGAAAGCGAGAAATCACCCTCCAGGGGGGATGGCCATGCCGCAATCCCTTCTCCCCCATTCTCCTCTCGGGATCTTGGGCACGCATGCATGTGCGCCTTGCATGAGTTTAAGTCATTGGGTCCGGGACTCGAACTGCGGTCGACTACATGGGAGTCCAGTGACATAGCCATTACGCTAACTGCTGGTCCCCCTGATATGACATTTTAAAGATAATAGTAAAAGAAAACCATTGACTTGGGAAAAAAAAAACAAAAAACTAGTTTTCAGTATGTAGAATGGCTGGTCACTGTGACCTCACAGATGGTGGCTTACGGTGGAGGGATGCTGAGGACGAGAACAAACAAGTCTCAGTTTGCATGGTTGCAGTATGAAGAATGAGACCATCTGGCTTCTTGGAAAGTGTTGCCTAACTCAGGTAACTGGGTTTCTTTATCTATTAAATGAAGGTGAGGTTTCCCTTTCATGCATAGTCTTGCTTTTCTATTTGTAAAGATCTCTGCACAGTATTTAACGTATACTAAGTGCGTAATGAATGACATCAGCGTCTACGCGGGGCCCTGTGCGAGGGAGGCCCGTATGAATTGTTATAAAAGGGAACTTGCTTCCAATTCATCTTCTACAGGTCATTGAGTTGCCAGTAGCAAAGAATTAGTACAGATCCACAGACTCATTAAGAACAGATTAAATGGTCATTAAATATAATGAGACAAAAGCATGTTAAGACATTCAGGTATTTTGGTGAGGAGTGGACCTGGACAGAGTAAGTCATACTATCTTCTCAATGTTTGGATGCTTATGCCAATAAATCCTGTTTAAATTAATAGATAAATCTGGTATATTTTCACATACTGTATTTTGTAAATTATCGTCTAAGACATTCATTTCAGAAGTGAAAGAGTAATGGCACACGGTGACTGCTAAAACTGCATAGCTAATCGAATCACTGATAGTCACGCATTAATAGATTTAATTATATGAAAGTGACACAAGAGGGCAGCTGCGCACTGCTTCTGAATACCTTTTTGCTATCATATATTAGGCTAAAATCGAATATAGGAATAATCAGGATAATAGATTACCTTTAATAAATGTCTTTCTCTTTAAAATGTTTGCCAAAGGTTATGTGTGCTTGCTGGAGGAGCACAGAAAGAAGGAGAGAAAGTGAGAAAGTACCCCACGTGAGGAACGGTCCCTGAAACTCCTTTCCTTCCATCTCTCCCTGCTTTTGGGATTTTGGGCGTACAGGTGCGCACACATTGGGTATGTTTAGTCACTGGATCCAGGACTTGAACCACACGCAGTTGGCCATGTAGGATCCAGCCGCTGTAACTACCACACTACAAGTGGCCCTGAATTTCTTAGTATATAAGTGTAATAAGATTATTTACTGAGAAGCCAGTTAATTCTTCTACTGTATGCCACTCAAATCCTTAATTGACAAGAGTTGTCAGCAATGATGTAATTAGCATAGTGCCTATGTTTACACAGAACTCCTGTTGAGGTCTTGAGAACTATTTGACAGGGCTGAGAGTGAGGTGGGGGGGGGGCTGGATGGAGGTGCCCAGAAAACACTGGATATTATCGCCATGGAGCACATATGTGCTAGAAATGAGCAGGTGCATGCGTTTCCTGTGCGGAGCTCAGCAATCGTGCAGGATCAGGCAGCAGTTTCTAAGCTCTTCTGTTTTCACACATAACCTAGAAGTGGGGTTATTCTGGCACCTTTCCTTGTCATCCTTTGAGGCCCCCAGCAAGTAACACCCTGCACAGTATCAGAGGTCTCCTGGCAGTGCAGCGCTGTGGCCTCCATGGGTAGGTCATGTCTTGGGGGAGCAAGCCAGGTCCTGGGCTCCAGGATAATGTATCCTGAACCAAGTTGCCCTGAGAGTGCCCAGAATGTTCCAGGTCTGAAATATATCTACTTTAAGGGGCTTTGGAGTTGCGTGGGGCAGTGGGAGAAGGAGTTCTGTCTCAGTACAGCCGGAGACCCACCTGTGATAGATCCCTGTGCTTCAGCAAGGAGAGTATTGGTTTTGAAGATGCACAAGCTTTGTGAAAATGGGCACCTACGAAACTTGCTGAGCCTCCCCACAAGTGAACGTGCATAGATCATGGCTACTGACTTCATTTCAATAAACTCGTATTACATGCGGCATAGTCAATCTGGTTCATGGCTTGTGAGAACAAACCATGCAGGGTCTTCTGAAAAGAACTGATCATGGGGTGGGGCATGGGCTAAGCACCTTGGTCATGGCACCCAGTCTGTCACCAGGCTTTGGCCCTGGGGTCAGTAGCCTGTGCCGCAGTACATGCTGGGGGGCCTGGGCATAGCCTACTGAGACACAGTAGGTCACAGTGAGAAAGAACAGCGCAACCAATGCCAGCAGCTGCGGCAGGCCAGAGAAGGTGCGGTGGCTTAGAGACGCCACAACCAGCTGTGAGACCATTCGTCCAGAAGTGACAATTGATGCATTTTTTTTTTTTTTGAGAGGTTTTCACTGTAGGGCGCGTGCGCTCGCCAGACAGACAGAGGGAGACATAGAGACAGAAAGCGAGAAATCACCCCCCAGGGGGGATGGTCACGCCGCAATCCCTTCTCCTCCATTCTCCTCTCGGGATCTTGGGCACGCACGCACACGCGCCCGGCGTGAGTTTTAAGCCACCGGGTCCGGGACACGAACCGCGGTCGACTACGTGGGAGTCCAGCGACATAGCCATTACGCTAACTGCTGGTTCCCAACAATTGACGCTTTAAGGACAAGATATAAGTTCAGAAGTTGGAGCTGGAGATTCAGAATTGGCAGGCTATGCCAAAGGGCATGCTGGGTGGGAGTGTCCAGGGAGAACGCAGGCAGGTGTGGAGCGCTGGAATCCAGAGAGCAGGTGGGGAAGTCAACGGCGCCACCGTGAGGCAGGGTGTCCTCCTCGCCCAGAGGTCAGGACGCGGCGTGCTCTCTACTGGCTTAAAGCGGTTTCCGTCGTAAGGTCCTAAGATTAGGGAAATCAACAGCTGCGGAGTCCGTCAAGGACCTCAGACTTCTAACTTAGAACAACTTAGAACAATCTATATAATACGGGACTAGCAGCCCGAGATGCCTGGAAAGGAAAGCAAGCCTAATTTGTGTCATGAGGTCATGTCTTTGGGCACAGCCAAGATTCCTCCCAGGGTGCTGGAGGAACCTAGATATGTAAGCAGGGAGTTACCGCTGGTAATCTTTAAAAAAACATGTACAGCAAGACAGGAACCAGAAAACCGATGACAAGTAAATGTCACAAGTTTAAAAAGGCGTGGGCTCCAGAAACTGCAGACTAATAAATTTGGTCAAAGTTTGGTGAAATTGTAGAACGAATTTTAAGCAGATGTCTTATGAGCACTTCGGAAGGAATGTCTTGACTGCTACAAGACCCGGAGCCACTGAGAAAGTCCTGCCAAACTAACCTCACCCCCTTTCGTGAAAGCATTTTACTAAGTCAATAGATCACCGGGAGTGACATACATCTAACATTTCTTGGTTGTAGGGAAATTAGCAAAATGTGACATACCAGAATATTACTATGGAAAATACAGAAAAATACACATAGTATGAAAAGGCTCTTGGATGGCCAGGACCTCTGAAAACTCTGTCTGGAATGAAAAAAATTTAGTACACAATGACGTTTGGTGAGTGAACACATTGCCTCTTTTATTTTTAATTATTTAATTTCATTTACCATTATTATTTTTAAATTTGCTATAAGGCATGTGCGCTCACGGGGTGGGGGGGGTTGGTGGAGAGAGAGAGGGACGGAAAGTGAGAAAGCAAGCCACCAGATCTAAGACTTGAACCACAGTTAGCCATGTGGGAGTCCAGCACCTTAACCACCATGCCTCCTGCTGGCTCCCACAATGCCTCTTGAAAAATGATACTAGAATGTTTATGAAGATACAGAAAAGAAGAACACTGAAACTAGGACTGACTGTCAAGTTAGTGTCATACTTGCTCTCTATCATGAAGAAAAAGTGGTTAAGTCGCTGGACATTCCCATATGACCAGCCACAGTTTGAATCTTGGACCTGGTGGCTTGCTTTCTCACTTTCCTTCTCTCTGTGTGTCTGTCTTTCTCTGGTCAAATTAAAATTTAAAAAGATGTTTAAAGCTCAAATAAAAGAGTTTACCTGAAGGGAGCACACATTCTGCATTTTTAAGTGCTCCTTTTTTAAGAGAATTTTATATTTTATTTTAATGATTTATTATCATCATTATTATTTAATTTGCTATAGGACACATGCATTCACCAGAGAGAGAGTGAGAGAGAGAGAGAGAGAAAGAAAGCAAGTTGTCAGGTCTGAGACTCGAACTGTGGTCAGCCATGTGGGAGTCCAGTACCTTAACCACCACGCTGCCTGTTGGCCCTTAAGTGCTCTTATATATCGACATAAAAAAAAAAAATGGCTTGGTGGGGAATCAGTCCTACTGAGGGTTTATGTTGACGGTGACAGTAACAACACAGCATAGCATTCAGCACAGCTGAAAAAAGATTCAAGAAGAATCTTTTAAATGAATGGCTTCCAAGTTCACTTTTTAAAAAACGGTAGTATAATATTTATTTATTTTATTGCCAAAAGGAACAAGTGCTCTAGAAAGAAAGCACCTCCCATTGGGGTGTGGTCACACCACAATCCTCTATTTCTCCACTCCTCCCTAGGATTTTGTGGACATATGTGGATATGCCACTGGGGCCAGGACTCGATCCCATAGGCCACGTGGGATCCTTCTATCTATGCAGAGAATTTCACTTCTGTGCTATGGGGTTGGCCCTCTAGGTTCATTCCTACTCAAGTGGTGGATGCCCCTAGGAACACCTGTGGTGACTTCATCTCCTTGAGGGGCCCTTCAGTGTTTGCCTAATGTAGGAGTGACTTGAGCCTGCCCCATGTCTTGTTCTTCGTTATCACCGTATTCACTTATGCCGCGTGATCCGGCCATTCTAAGCAACCGCAGCTGTCGGAGGAGATACGTTCTTGCACCTCTGTGTTTCCAGTCTGGAAAGCCCTCCCCGATCTAGCACCCTGAGCATGCACCCGTCACACTACAGCCTGCTTGTCTTTCTTTTTGGCTGTTTCCCCCGTTGGTCTATGATAGCTTTCAGCTAGTAAGATTTTATCACTTTATTTTCAAGCAACTACTGAGTACTTATTTGAAGCACTCAGGTTTGAAAATGTTTCTTGATTGGTTGAGTTAGTTCTCCATCTCACCAGCCAGTTTCCTAAGGCTGGAGTATCTATTACCCTCAAAGAATTTTTGACCACTGTGACATTGATTAAAATTCAACACAGCAGATGGCATAATGGTTACATTGCTGGACTCCCATGTAGTTGACCAAAGTTCGAGTCCTCGACATGGCGGCTTAAAGCTCACGGGAGTGTGTGCATGTATTCCCAAAATCCCAAGAGGAGAATGGAAGAGAAGGGATTATGATGTGGCCATCCCTCGTGGGGGGATGACTTCTCACTTTCTGTCTCTCTCTGTCTCTGGCAATTACACACCCCTATAGCCAAAAAACAAAAACACCCCAAAACCAAAAAAGTCAAAAAAGAAAATAAAACAAAAAAAGCTCTCTTAAAAAGAAATTCAACACAGTGCCTGGAGCTTTTCTGATTGTTCTAGTGAGCCTCTTGGTAGATTATGGCTGCTTCGTCAGATCAGGAGGATTTACAAACAGGATCTATAAGTGGCTACTTATAGACCAAGTCCCCAGGACAGTGGGGTTGGATACTTAGTCCTAGTCTCAACTATGTCCCCAAATTGCTGTATAACTTTCAGCAAATCACTTAAACTTTCTGGGCCTTACTTTCTAGACTCCTTTGGTACCCCATCTTCATAGTGAGTCAGTGAGGGCACACTCGACTATTGATAGCTGTGTAAAATATTATTGAAGGGAAGATGAAGGATAAAAATAGACATATTGGGACCAGCAGGTGACGTGATTGTTGAGGCACTGGACTCCCACATGGTCACCCGTGGTTCAAGTCATGGACTTGGCAACTTGCTTTCTCACTTTCTGTCTCTCTCTGTCTCTGTCTCTCTCTGAAGAGTGCACATGCCCCATAGCTAATTAAAAAATAATAATAGTAAACAAAATTTAAGAAAATACACATATTGTAGGTGTCGAAGGGGAACATTCTTTTCTTAGAAGTTAGTTCTGGGAACCAGCAGTTAGCGTAATGGCTATGTCGCTGGACTCCCATGTAGTCGACCGCGGTTCGTGTCCCGGACCCGGTGGCTTAAAACTCACGCCGAGCACGTGTGCGTGCGTGCCCAAGATCCCGAGAGGAGAATGGAGGAGAAGGGATTGCAGCGTGACCATCCCCCCGGGGGGTGATTTCTCGCTTTCTGTCTCTATGTCTCTCTTTGTCTGTCTGGCGAGCGCACGCGCCCTACAGTGAAAACCTCTCAAAAAAAAAAAAAAAGTTAGTTCCATTTGAAAAAACCTATTAGAGAACCATTTCTGGCCTCTCCCTGCCTCCCTGTGTACTCTGTGGGACTGAGGAGAGATTTCTCTCTGAAAGGAAGGATGAAGCAGGTTCAGCCCAGCCCCTCCTTTTCTGACTCACTCTTTCTGCAGGGGGCATGAATTTTGGTGTGCCCCTCTGTCCCACTTCCTGCCCTCCCACTCGCTCTACACGAGGCTGCCTTGTGGTCAAGGCCTGGGACATTTAGTGCAACCTGTGACTGGGTGGGTTTGATGAAAAGGCCTTAAAGGGAGGTCCTTCGGTACTGCTCTGTAACAGCCACCTTGATCAGGAATAAAGTCCCTGAAGGGGAAGACAGGAATGTTACGTGTAGACAACCTCAAAGTCTGAGCAAAGGATACATCACAGTTGTGAAGCAAGCTTTGGAAGGAAGTGTGGTGTCGTCAAAGTCACTTAGGTAAGAATTACTGAGGCCCTGCATCCAGTCCCAACTGCAATGCTTATTCGCTTTACTGTCTTGTTCAGTCCAGTGGCTTTTCTGACCCTCAGTTTCTTCAACTTTAAAACAGGGCTGGCCTTGTTGCCTAGTGATTAAGGGAGCTGAATCTTACAGGGCCAATCATGGTTCAAATCCCAGCCTCAGCTGCTTGAAAAACACCCTGGGTGCAGTGTGTGTGTGTGTGTGTGTGTGTGTGTGTGTGTGTGTGTGTCCCAAATCCGGGTGGAGAAATGAAGGGATTGAGGCATGACCATGCCCCTTGTAGGGAGTGCTTTTCCTCTCTCCATCTCCCTTTCTCTCTCTTTTTCTCTGTGTCCTCTGACCAGAAAACAAAAACAAAAACAAAGACAAACAAAAAACTGCAGTTGTTGAACTAGTCAATCATTCAACCTTTTTAGCTCCGAAAACTTATGAATCTATGATTGTGATCCACCTTAAAAGATTCCAAATGGACTGGGAGTCATTTATCTCTTGGTAAGTAGCAGAAAGATTCTTAGTCCACTCTTTGTTACTAAGAAATCTGAATTTTATTGCCTAGAAACTAAAAGATACATTTTGCTCTCTCTCTCTCTCTCTCTCTCTCTCTCTCTCAATTTTTTTAAGACAGAACCTTGCTGCTACAATCCTCCTGCCTTAACCTCCCAGCTGGTGCTGCAGGGCAAGCATCCCATGCCGAGCTCTTTTCCACATAGGGTCTCCCTGTGTTGCCCAGGCCAGCCTCGTGCTCGAGGTCTTCCTGCCTTAGTCTCTTGCGTTGCTGGGATTCCAGAAGCACTCACTGTACCAGACCTTTGGCTGGACTAGGAATCAAACCCAGGCCTCCCGTGTGGCCCCAGCCCATGAAACACAGTTCCTCAGCAGCACACATCACTGTGGTGGGGCTCATTCCTGGCTTGGCTTGAGGCTCAGAAACCTCCTTTCTGATTCCTGCAGGAAATGTGGAAGTGCTGGCTGAAGCACCGGCAGCCATCATGAACTGGGAAGCTGCACATTAACAATGAACTCATGTGCAAATAAATGTTGGTAGAAAGATGAAAAGAACCTGGGCTGTGAACTTGATAGAGGTGCCAGTCAAGCCCTAAATTTCCTTCCTCCAGATTTCTTTCATATGAAAAGGAAAATAAAAGAAGTCCCTTTGCTTCCTTGTCAAAGTTATCTTTTTTTTTGTCTTTGTTGCCAGTAGTTGAATGACATTTTTAAATGATATAGCTTACTCGGCTTGGTCTTATAAATGTTAAGTCCTTCAATGGGAGGGAGAAGCTAAACCTGCAGAATGGTATAGTACTCACAGCTCATGTTTAGAACAGAAAGTTTTCATCATATCCAGAAACCGTTGTCTTGAGAGGTGAAAGAAAATGAAAATTTTGGGGGCCAGCATGGGGTGTGGCGGTTAAGGGTGCTGGACTCCCACATGGTTAACCATGGTTCGAGTCCTGGAGCTGGCGGCTTACTTTCTCACTTTCCTTCTCTCTCTTTCTCTCCCCTCTCTGCCGGTCAAATTAAAATAAATAAAGTAAAATAAAATAATTCTTTTTAAACAAAAGAAAATGAACATTTTCTTTATACTCTTGGGCACTAGTGATACTGTAGGAATGGGAGAGTCTCAGTTTCTGTTGATCTTAGCCAGCAGTTAAATATTTCAACCAGCCCACTCTGAATGCTTTTGTTCAGACATCTGTAATGGTTAACAACTGTGGATCTGAACAAAACCTGTTGGCCAGAAATTCCTTCAGGCTGACAAAATGTGCTAGTCCCTGCCAAACATGAAACAACACTTTGTCATTTTCAGCGAGCACTACAAAGCTTTGCCGTCAGTGTGCTTCATGTGTTTTTCACCATTATGAAGTAAGTAGTGACAGGAAAATACATGTTCAGCTAAATCAAGCAAGTGACATTCCTCTTGAAGCATCTCAAGATGCTTTTACAGAGCCCCAGGATATCTTCAAGGTAAGGCTCGCCCGGAGGAGGTCTGTGAATGGTTCTTCCATCTTGCTCTGGATGGTCGCTGCAGCATTGTGGGAAGACATCTGGATTTGGAATTGCGAGTCCTGGATTTAAACTTCGGCCTTTCTAAGTAGCTCCGTGACTCTGGGCAAATCATTTAGCCCTCCTTGAACCTCTGTTTCCCGAGCTGAGAACTGGGATGTTAACATTGATCTCACAGAGCTACTGTAAGGACGAAATATGCTAATACTGGCCAGCCAGGTGGGGTGCAGCAGTGACATGGTGCTTCGGATGCCGGAGCTATACGGGTCCCGGGTTTGAGCCCTGGGATCTTCCTATCGACTCAGGGTATGGCACATGTAAACTCCATTGTGGGTGCATCCCCTCCATGTCTGTCTCCATCTCTCATTCTCATGAAGCAAATGAATAAACTTTAAAACAAATCTAGTGGAGGTAAAACATCTGATACAGGGTTTGGTGGAGAAGAGGTGCTATTTAATAAACATTACACATTGCATCTGAGTTTTAAGCCACAGCTAGTTATCCGGTCTCTGGAACTTCATCCTCGAGCATCTGAAGTATTGATTAGGTACGTAAACGTGCAGTCAGACTTCACTAAACAGTCGATTTCAGATAAATGAAACTCCCCTGCGGTTGGCGAGTACAGGAAGAACCTGCCCGCGTCTGGGCCGGGTGACCCCATAGGGCTCTGGGATAACTTGCTGACGGCTCCCATTGGAGCGTGTGCAGCTAATAGCATGAAGGACAGGTTTGGAATTAAACACAAAGTATGACAAGTTTAATAATGAGCAAGAGAGTGTAATTCACTTAGGGAGGGAAAGCCAGACCACATTAGGGAGGGTTGGCTCTGTGCAAACAGGCGGAGGCGAGCGGGAAGGAGGTGTGGAGAGCAGTAGCTTGGCCAGGCCTGGGGTGTACCACTGGCCATGACAGCAGGGAGCGGGCCTGAGCTCTTCAGCGTTCCTCCTGCTGCTCAGCACAGGCACAGCCCGGCTTCTCGTTCCCACACGTGCACGTTTACCGAGGGCATGAAGAAGTGCCATATGAAAACAGAAGCCCCGTCTGGCCTCTCCCACTTGGTGCTCTCGTGGGACCTGTAAAACATCCCTTGTGTGTAAGCAGAACAGGGAGACTTGTTACCTTTTAAAGGTGGGTAAACTGAGGTACAGAGAAGTTAAATGGGGGGGGATTTGGAGCTGAGACTAGAATGTAGTGGAAACTCGTGTCTGCTCTGGGATTGGCACACGATGTAGTCACATGCTTAGTGCTTCGGGCGTCGTACCTGGTTCACCATCAGTCGGTGGTAGCTATCACGCTACTGAGAAAGGAGGGTGGCCCTGGCTCTCCACAGCTTGAAAATGAGATGTGGCCCAGCGACACTGTGTAAGGATATGTGGAAGAAACCGGCCAGCTGCTTTCTATCTTTACTGAGGACAAAAACAAGAGGAAATGGATTTCAGCCACATGTGGTATCAGTTCATTCATTCTGAAGGAAGCTTTCTCCTTAAAAAAAAAAATGTATATAGCTAGATTTAGATATATAGATATAGATATATAGATATAGAGATGCCTCAGGAGCAAGCTTTGCTAAATCAGTCAAAATAATGAACTTAATGGCAGCAATAGCATATTCAAATAAAACCTAACACTGTAAGTACTGAGCAAACAGCGTGTTTCATCGTGCTCAGCTCAGGTGAGGACAGTTTTGAAAGTGGGGCATGGTCATTTGTCCCCCTCTTGCCCACTGCTCACCTCCCCCAGCCCCTAGTGAACGCCATGGGACTAGCTGGCATCTGTATAGATCATAGATCGCCTGGCTTTGGGGGAAGGAATGAGTCTCCTGGGAAGCCATTAACAGTGATGCAGGTTTTCCTTTTAAGGTGATGGCTTTGGGGGGGGTCTTTGGGCTGTCTCAGGGGTCTAGGAGTGATTTGTTGGGATAATTAACATATGCTGACACTCACCTGGAAGCATCTGACAGTGAGTCTGAGGTCCTGGGATCACAATCCACTAATCTGGTTTGTTTGCATTGCCTTTGCTTATTCGCTAGCCTTTAAGTTCCGGCCTCTGCAGCTGTCTAAGAACCTCTAGAATTCATTCTTTCTCCTACCTTTATTAGATTGCATGAACTTTTCCTCTTGCTCTCCTAGCTCCACAATGTCATCAAGGTTAGTACTTCTGGGACCAGCAGTTGGCATAATGGCTATGTTGCTGGACTCCCATGTAGTCGACCGTGGTTCAAGTTCCGGACCCGGTGGCTTAAAACTCACGCTGGGCGCGTGTGCATGCGTGCCCAAGATCCTGAGAGGAGAATGGATTGCGGCGTGGCTATCCCCCCCTGGGGGGGGGGGGGATTTCTTGCTTTCTGTCTCTCTCTGTCTTTCTGGTGAGTGCACGATAAAAAAAACCCCCGCAAAAAAAAAAAAAAAAGGTTAGTGCTTCGTAAGTTCGATTCTCCTGGGGAGCTGGTTCAGCTTCTGATGCAGCAGGTCTGGGTGGGGCCTGAAGTTCTGCAATTCTGACAAACTCCCAAGAGAGGATGGTGCTGCTGGTCCACAGACCACGCTTTTCGTTGCAAGACTTGAAGTTCCCATACTTGGAAAGAGAGCCTGTCTCCCTGACCTGCTCCTTCTGGGCAGTTCACATAGTGTAACACCAATGTTCCTGTGGGCCAGGAATATGGGAACAGAGTGACAAAGTCAGAGCGGTAACAACCTTCCATTTGAGGCTTGTTTTGTGTTGAAGGAAGCAGAGAATCTTCCATCTAGGGACACTTTAAAAAATACCCCATCTAGGGACCAGCAGTTAGCGTATTGGCTATGTCTCTGGACTCCCATGCAGCTGACCCTGGTTCACGTCCCAGAATCAGTGACTTAAACCCACGCTGGGCGTGTGTGTGTGCGTGCCCAAGATCCCGAGAGGAGAATGGAGGAGAAGGGATTGTGGCATGGCCATCCCCCCTGGGGGGTGATTTCTTGCTTTCTCTCTCTGTCTCTCTCTGTCTTTCTGGTGAGCGCATGTGCCCTGTAGCAAAAACCTCTAAAAAAAGAAATCCTGTGTCTCCCAGGTCTGGGCAAGTGCTGACCGTAGCTCACCTGGAGATGAGTGTGGGGAAGGGCATTACAGCCAGGCGGCTCTTGGAGTCTTCGTATTATTGAACCCAGAACAGAATGGTGGCTAGGACTGAATTGCAAGTGAATAAGTCATTGTTTGGTTCTTCTCAGTTTTTGTTTTTTCTTCCTTTTTTGAGCCAAATGCCCCAAATTCAAAACCAAGGAAATATTTCTGAGCAGTTTTGCACTTTCAAAGCAAAGCTTCAGCAGGGGGTACTGTCGTTTATTCATGGGCCTCATCATTATAGTGATTTTCTTGTTCTTTGTGCAATGATCCAAGGGGGAGTCTTCAAAGGCCTCTATCCAAAACTGCATTTCCCCCCTGAAATATTCATTTAAGTAATTCAGCTACCTACCCCAGGCTTATGATAAATTATTTAGATAATTGCTTTAATTCTCTGCTTCATTTTGCTAATGTTGATCTGGCCGTGGTCTGTAGATTTATTGCCAGCGTCATGTTTTTCAGGGAACAAGAATCACTAAAGGGTTGATTGTTTCATGGAGGTTTACTACGGCAGCATTAGGAATAGCTACATGTCCTCATATTCTACAACTAGAATTTCATTTTGTGAGTCTGATTATTTGATGCGGTAGAGACAACTCACACATGGGAATGGATGGTGAGGGGCAAAACTACCTCTAAAATCACTGGATGAAAGGAATCACTTGAAGCTCTAAATAATGGGTTGTCTGAAAAGTTATGATGCATTTTTGCATAGAGAAACAGAAAAATATGTCATGACTTTTCTGATGACCCAGTGTTGTAGTTATTAAGTATTGTATTTCAATTAGGCTGTCAGTTTAATTCTTGCCCAAAGCAATGAAATATATATATACATATATGTGTCCCAATAACTTGCTAAACATGACACAGAGTGAATGTTTGTTTCAGTGTGACTCGACGCCTAATAAATGCCTACTAAATACAGCCACGCATCTTCCATGAAGATGTTCAGCTGGGGACCTGCTTGTCTCTATTTCGCTTGTGCAATTCGACGCGACTGCGGCTGCAGGCAACGTGGTTGGCAGCTGCGGAGAGGAAGAGAGCTTGAAGAATTGGCGCAGGAGGATGGGAGTGTGGCTTCATGATAAGGGATGGTGATAAAAGGAGCCCACATTTAAAAAATGCTGGTGGCACCTCACGGTCCCGGAGTGAGGCAAATAAGAAATATAACTGAACTTCAAAGGCATCACATATCAAAATGTACAGAAAAATTATGGGCACAGGACCAAGAGAGAAACTACACATTTCAGAAATTGCATGGCGCTGTGGCCTTGGACCATGTATTTTTAACGTGATTCTATCTCATCCCAGAACACCGAATGTGAGTCAGCTTTACGTTCTTTCTAACTTTTCAAAGGTACTCGCTCCTTGAAATGCACAGCAGAGATTTCTTTACAGGACAAGGTTGGGGCTTCTAAGACCTTAACCTTACAACTCTTAAAATAGCCTTGTAAAAAAAAGTAAGCAAAGTGGGCCAGCTGGCAGCGGTGGCGTGGTGCCCGGGGCGGCTATATGCCACATGATCGACTGCATGGTTCAGGCTCGTGTATATCGGAGTCCTGAGAGGAGAATGGAGGAGAAGGGATTACAGGATGGCCATACCCCCTTGGGGCAGGGGGAGATGGCTTTAAGGAACTCTACCGCTCCACAAACCCATACCCTGCAGAAACTGTAGTCACCCCCAGTCTCTCTACGACCTTCTGATTGTAGGTCTCAGAGTAGTTCTTCGCTGCACTGCTACGAAGCCTAACAACCAGCGTCTGATGTTTTTCTTTTACCCCCGGTGACTTCTACCCTTTGGGTATTGCAACACTATTAGCTGGAGAAGTGAAACATTTTCAGGCTTGTAGACTCTCCCGTGCTAAAAAAGAAAAGCAGACAGTTGGTTTCTAAAATAGTCACGATGTCATAAATATTTTGTAGATGCTTGGGCCTGGACTAGACTCTTCTAACATGACCCCATTCACTACATTATTTCATTTGAACCACACTCAACGCGGCCTTGTGGCAAGCACTTCCTTTCTTCGTTATTGATGAGCTGCTGCTGTTTACGTGCAACTGAAAGACTGATTTGTTTATCTGTAATTCTTTCTGCTACTGCTGCCACCAGCAGCTCTTGCTTTGGACTCTGGTAGCGATGCTGGACTTGGTTTACAACTTCGCCTCTTGGACGCCTTGCCTACATTCCAGCTTTTGCTTTCATCCACTCAATCACCTAATCCGGAATACTGGACAACATTCCTGATTTTTTTTTTTCCTCTTCTTTTCCTGGTATCTGGTGATCTAGAGACACGAGTCATTTCTTTCTCTTATCATCTTCTAGTAATGCCATTTTCCTCCGCTGGAACCTGTTGTCCTTTGGATGAAGCCTTGTTTAGACCTGGTTCCCTGCCCAGCCTCATTTGTTCCCATTGTTTCTCTTTGGCTCCCATCCCTGTTCTACTAAGCTACTCTCGATATCTCCAAGATGCTCTCACCTGTTTTCAGGTCTCCAACTGTATTGTTGCTTTTTCCTGGACTTTTCTTCTTTCTTCTCTTAGCTAACTTGGACAAATCCTTCAGGTCTTGATTTAGGTCATTCTTTTGCCTTGAGGCTTGCTTGTATGTTCTCTTAACATACAAATATACCGCCATGACACAGGTGGCCGCACTCAGCTGTCGCCTGGTTAGCCACTGCACCGTTCTGGCTCCCTCAGGAGAGGTAGCCCTGGTCTTGTCTTCTGTGCAACTTGCCTAAGGAGGATAAACAAATGCTTGCTTGTCTAAATCCTGGCAGGGCCTTTCTTTTTTCTTATTGTTGTGTACACCGATGGCCATGTGCTCTTTCATTCAAACAGGATAGAACAAAGTTCTTCCTTCTGCTTGCTCTTACTCCTAGTAATTCCGGCTTCTGATCTATCTGGCAAGATGGCCATCATAAAATTCCCCTTTGCTCAAGAAACTAAAGGATGAGTAGTTAGGCCCATGATGTTGCCCTTCTTGATCTAGCCTTGCTTTATGAATACTGATTCTAAGTTATATATGTAACTGATAGCTCAGCCCTATTACCTGTGGTAACTGGGTAGGTTAATGTTTTCCAGACCTGTATCCCAGAGAAAAGTTGTCTCAACCAATTTAATGAAGAAAATCTCTGATCGAATATATCTGTTCAGAATAGTATACGGCCTCTATACCTCTCTAGGAGGTATTTCCAATAAGGGAATTCGTCTATCAATAGAATGGAAGGAAACTGGTTTAACAAAGATTTCAAATGAAGATGAAGATGACTGCTAAGATGAAGCAGTTAGTTAGTGGCAAAGCTGACAAAAGAACTCCGATGTTTTGCAGCGGTTTCCACAGATTAGGCACCTACCCCAGAATCTTCCTGGCTATAGATTGCAGAAGTTTAGAAGATGCATTTACTTGTCTAGGCCACGGGTGACTAAGGTAGGCAAGACAGACCCATGGCATAATGACTCAGTTGCTTACAGCATAATCGTCCAGTGAACAGGAAGGATCATTTGGAAGCCAGTGTCTGGATTATGATTCTTGAGGCCAAATCAAGTTCCCTTGCTAAGGCTCCGTTTCAAAATAGAATTACTTTGTGTTTTCTTCAGCTGTGTTCTCAAAGTAATCACATTTTAAAGACACAATAATCCCAACACCCACCTCACAGCATGATATATTGAGATTTGAAAATCCGTTTCCATTTCTCACGCCCCATTATAGTCACTTCACACTTGGCACACAGATGCCAAGCATTAAGCAGCGATTTCCTGGAGCGTGGTTTGCATTGCCCATCATCTTGCTGCCTTCCTGAGTCTTGGGACTGCACAGTACTTTGAAACACCATTAACTCCAGCCAATTTGATTATCTCCTACATTAGGGTAATCTAAGGGTAGGTACTTCTGATCATAATAAAATTTGGACTTAGCTGGATATAGGTATCATTGGGATATATTAAAAATTATGAAAAATTTAGTCTCTCCAATGTGTTGTTGCCACAACAACTAGCAATTTAGCTAAATGCCTTTGATGTAGGCTTTACAGTCTAGCCAAAAAGACATTGAAAATCTCAACAAGGAGGGTTGAAATGGTCTGATAAGAGCAGTTACATTTTTAAACTCTGATCAAATATATCTGGTCAAATATCTCTCTTATTAAGGTAGGCTCTTCCGTACTGAGACATTGGGGCTCATAGTGAAATGAAAGCTATTGACTTGACAAAACCAGAGGAGGGTAAATCATGTGCAAATGTAGGACAGGTATGTTCTTACAATGTAGGCGAGGAGACAAAAAGTTTGCTTTCACTTAACATGTATTGCATTCTCCTGTGTCCTAGATTCTGAGAGATATATACAGATTAATGGGGCAGTGATTTTGCACTCAAAGAACTTGTTTCTAGCAGAGGTGAGCACTCATGCACCAAAGAAAGGCGGGCAGTGAGAAGAGTTGTAGAGAAGTGTGAGGCTGTGGAAGGTTAGAGATGAAAGTAATTACTTCCTCTTGGGAGGATGGGAAGCTCTCATAGAGAGGGGGGATCTTGTGGAAATGTGTGGACCTGGAAGGGTGTAAACACAAGGAGCGAGTCTGCAAATTTAACACAATCCTAAAAATTTATGGTGGCATAAAACCTTGAAATTTTTAGGGATACATTTTTAAAAATGGGCAAGACTGCTCTTTTGAAAACTGTAATATATTGCTGTTCATGGATCGGAAATGTCAATATTGTGAAGACATTGATTTTGACTAAATGCAACATAAATCCAAGAGAGATATGGCATTTTGGGGGAGGATTTTTTTTTTAATTTATTTTTTGTGATTTTTTTTCTTATTTCTTATTTATTTTTTATTATCATCATAATCTTGTTTATATTACATTGGATTGCATGTAACTTTACAGTGTATTACATTGCTTTTTCAAAAGGGAATGCCATGCATGTCAGTCAATACAGAGACTTTATCTCCCCACTTCATCATTCAATATCTTTTCATTGTTTTTCTTGGGGGGGGGATTTTTACACATTGATTCTATAATTTATATGAAAATGCAAAGTATCTACAATCATCAAAGCAATTTTGCACAATAGTAAGTCTGTAGGATTGACACCCCTTAATTTCAAGACTAAAACTTTGATAATGAAGACATGATACTAGCATAATACAGATGGTGGGATAGCACAGCCTCTATAAAGAGTCCCATGCTTTATGCTCAGCCGATTTTGACAAGTACCAATGTACTTCAGTGGGAACACATTGTAATAACTGGACAAATTGATGGGAAAATTGAGGAAGCTCAGAGAAGTTAAATGAATTACTTGAAGTCACACAGTTAAGTCATAAGTCCTTGAAAGCCTGGAGTTACCTCAAATGCCAGAATGCTTCCATTGACAGTAATTTGGTACTTTGTCTTTATTTTACATATAATGCAACCTGGTGCTATGTGGCTAGGTCATTTTTCCAATATGTTTCTATTCCTATTTTATTACAATGGAATATTAAGATTTAGCAATAGGTAGTTTTCCAGAATGGTACATACCTAGCTGGCCTTAAGAGTTGTAACTGGATTGGGACCAATGGTTGGCATAATGGCTATGTCACTGGACTCCCATGTAATCGACCATGGTTCAAGTTCCAGACCTGGTGGCTTAAACTCATGCCGGGCGCGTGTGCGTGCGTGCCCAAGATCCTGAGAGGAGAATGGAGGAGAAGGGATTGCGGCGTAGCCATCCTCCCAGGGGGTGATTTCTCGCTTTCTATCTCTCTGTCTCTCTCTGTCTTTCTGGCAAGTGCACGCGCCCTCTAGCAAAAACCTCTTCAAAAAAGAAAAAGGAAAAAAAAAGAAAAGGGTTCTAATCAGAGTTAACCGAAAACCTCAACAGTGTGAATCTTGTCTCTCAAGTGTTGTCTTCACCTAGCACCATCTTAACGCTCTTGACAGATATCTTCTTTTTGTTTCTACTTCTATCATGAAGCTCTCTAAATTAGCAATTAATAAATATCCTTCAGGCCAGCTCTGTAGCCTAGTGTTTAGAGGAGTTGAATCCCACATGGCTGATTGGGGTTTAAATCCTGGCCCCAGCAGCTTGAAAAAAACACAAAAGGTGTGTGTGTGTGTGTGTGTGTGTGTGTGTGTGCATGTCCCAAATCTTGACAGGGTGGAAAATGGGAGAAGAAGGGATTGCAGCAAGAATAGGTTCCATTGTAGGGTAAATTTTTTTTTTTTCTTTTTGAGAGGTTTTTGCTATAGGGCGCATGCACTCGCCAGACAGACAGAGAGAGATAGAGAGACAGAAAACGAGAAATCACCCCCAGGGGGGATGGCCACGCTGCAATCCCTTCTCCTCCATTCTCCTCTCGGGATCTTGGGCATGCATGCACATGCGCCCGGCGTGAGTTTAAGCCACCGGGTCCGGGACTCAAACTGCGGTTGACTACGTGGGAGTCCAGCGACATAGCCATTATGCTAACCGCTGGTCCTGTGTAGGGTAATTTTTCTTTCTTTCTGTCTCTCTCTCTGGTGAGTGCATGCACCCTGTTGTAATTTAAAAAATAAAATAAAAATAAAAAAATATTTTTCAACAAATTGTCAGCATTTTTCTCTATTTTCATAACTAATGAGTTACAATTAAATATGAGTAGAACTGATTATTGAGGCAGATAGAAAAAGATGGACAATTTCTGATCAGAAAACATTCTGAGAAATGTAGTTTTATATTTTCTGAGAGACTGAGTCCTTGGGAGATTTTTATGATCCACGTATGATTTGGGGGAGGGGGTACAGCAAGTAGCATGGTGGCTCAGTCACTGGACTCCTACATGGCCAACTGCGGTTTGAGTCTCGGACCCCGTAGTCTGAAAAACATGCTGGGCATGTGTGCCTGCATGCCCCAAAATCCCAGGAGAGGAGGAGAATGGAGGAGAGTGGATTGTGGCATGGCCATTACCCTGCCCTCCGGAAAGTGATTTTTAATCTTTCCTCTCACTGTCTCTGTCCCTCTCTGGTGAGAGCATGTGTTCTATGGAAAAAATCTTAAAGAAAGAAAAAAAAAAAAGAAAAGAAAGAAAATACTCTCTGAAAAGCATTAGGTAGGATCCCATGTAAACATGGCAGAACATGGGAAAAGAAAATAGTGATGATAAAAGATATTTGTGAAGGTAGAGTGGGATGGGGCAGAAAACAGCAAGAAGTCCGGACTGCTTGGGTTGAAGGGTTCAGGCCCTACATCTGCCCAGACATGGGTCTGACATGGCAGACAATTCTGTGTGGAATTCCACTCTTATAAGGGTTGGAACATTGCTATAGTTTGTATATGTACACCCTTCTCCCCCAGTCACCCAGTCTCAGAAATTTCTGTAAGCAATGCAATAACGAACTAAGACAAACATTTCCCAGTACTTTGGGACTATACACTATCTGCAGTGCTAGTTCTGTAGAGAAATACTGGGCCATCAGAAAAGTCATGACGTATTTTTTTCTATGCAAAAATTCATCATGACTTTTCCAATGACCTGATAGTATACTAGATATGGGAAAGAGCCTTGACAGCTCCTTACCCAACCAAACGCATAATACAGATGAAGCAACTAAGGCCCAGGTAAGATGAGTGACTTGGTCAGGCCAGTGCAGCCAGGGATGGTGTCTGGGTTTTCTAGGCTGAGGACCAGGCCACTGTGGTTACATCGTGTCACCTTACAGCTTCAGCTGTTTTCCTCCAGCACACAGGCAGTTTTAACCATGGCCTGATAGAACGTTGAGTAGAACTTTCGCAATCTTGGGTTTTCAGCTAAGAAGAGCATATTCTAAAGAGAAGCACTGTCACCTCGGTTGGTGGGACTTGCTAATAGGTGGCGAAGAGGTTAGTCAAAGCCTTGTAGCCACCTCAAGCCATGCGGTCGAAGAGCTGTTATTGGAGCATTTCTCATAGAGAACATGAAACCCCCCCATTACCACAGTGTCACCCCAAACAGACCTTTTGTCCCCTTTCTTCTTTGACTCCTCCAGTCCCAACCCTAGAGGAACCACGAGCAGCTCCTGAGTGGGGGAAGTCATAGAAGGAGGAGGAAAACAAAAATCCTATTCCAGGTTTTTAAACATGGATACACCCTGAGCTGTGGGGTAGGGAACAAACTATAGATGGGACTAATAGACAATTTTAATATCTGATAGTGGATCATTCATTTATTTATGTTAAAATTTGGGGGCTGAAAGATGGCATGGTGGTTAAAATACTGGTCACCCACATAGCCGACTGTGGTTTGAGTCCTGGACCTGGCAGCTTTCTTTCTTTCTTTGCTTTGCTTTTTTTTTTTTTTTTTTTTTTTTTTGTTGTGTTTTAAAAGCCACTGGGTTCAGGCCTTGAGCCACGACAGACAGAGAGAGACAGAGAGACAGAAAGCAAGAAATCACTCCCCAGGGGGGATGGCCATGCCACAATCCCTTCTCCTCCATTCTCCTCTCGGGATCTTGAGCATGCATACACATGCGCCTGGCGTGAGTTTTAAGCCACCGAGTCCGGGACTCGAACCGCAGTCAACTACATGGGAATCCAGCGACATAGCCATTATGCTAACTGCTGGTCTCACTTGCTTTCTCATTCTCTCTCTCTCTCTCTCTGGTCAAATAATAATAAATAATAAATAAAATTAAAACAATTCTTTAAAAAATGTAATTTGGTATAAGGCATATGAACTTGTCTGAGTGATGGGGAGTAGGAGAGTAAGAAGGTACCCCCTAGGGGAATGGCCATGCTGCATTCACTTCTTCTCCATCCTCTTCTCAGGATTTGGGGCACGCATACACACATACCTGGCATGTTTTTCAAGCTGTTTGGTTTTGGTCTGGGACTTGAAATGTGTAATCAGCCATGTGTGATCAAGCCCCCTTAACCACTATGCCACTGGCTGGCCCTTGTTTTTTTTTTAACTAAAAAAGCTTTTTTTTTTTATGACAATAGCATGTAACATGCACATACATACTATACAAGAGTGAAAGTGAGGGAGAGAGCAAGGAAGAGAGAGAGAGAGAGAGAGATCATACCCTCCTCCAATGGGGTCTGGCCCTATTGCAATCCTTTTTATCTAATTCTCCATCCCATTAAGATTGTGGCCATATGCAGCTAGGATATGAACCCTGGTCAGCCATATAGGGTCTGACTTCCTCTGCACAGTGATTAACACTGCACCGTGGGGCTGGTCCGACCTATTGATATTTACTAATCCTTCAAGTGTCTATCCTGGGTTCTTTTCATTCCCAAGTGTGAAAGGGAGATCCACCAGCGCAGGTATAAAGGCCTGAGGGAGAGAAATGAAGGTGTTGACGGAGTCAATTCTATGAAATAATAGAACCTTAAAACCTGATATTTAAAAGTTGGTTGCAAATGGTGCAATCTCTGGTCTGATTCTTTGCTTTAGGTTTTTATTCAATTATGATTTTTAGTTTCTAGGAAAAGTGTATTTTTAGCCTTAAAACATGCAATGATTTGCACAAATTCTTTCCAGCTCTGGTCACTGGGTTGGCAGCCTTTCTACAGAGGTGAATGTGGATGGTGGGAGCATAGCTTTCTGCTGAATTGTTCCCTTTTCCATTCCATAAAGGGCTTTAAAATACATTATTGTTCATTCTCCAAATAGAAGTGGGTCATTATTTCCCCTACATTGTTTCCTCACAGAGATGAAGTCTTTTCCATGAGCTGCCGATAGGGATAGGAATATCAGCTTCGAGCACACAATCAGAGGTGCCGTATCCTGGCCCCATGTTTTTTAAGACAACACCAGACTCTGCGTGGTTGTAACGCTATGGTTCGGGCCCAGCTTCGCTATCTAAGGCGCACTCCTATTTCCTCACAGCGCTGGGCGTTTACAAACTATGTCCTTCTCTGTCTGAATATTTTCCATTCGCTCACCCCGTTTGTTTCCCACCCTTCTTTCTATCCTGGGGGAGGGGGGACGGATTTCAAATTACAGCTGGGTGCCTCTGCCCTCTGACTTGTGCTTGGGTCCTGCCCGTGAGCACCCCCCCAACCCCCTGCCCCAGCCAATCACCCCTCTTTCCTTTCACCCTTCCAGTCTAGGGATGATACTGCTGTAACTAGCCCTGGGATACCGCAATGTCCTTTGTGGGTCTCTGCATCTGCCTATACTTGACAAATTGTTCCTGGAGTGTACTCTCAAAATACCCAACTCAAGGCTATTATTTTTTTTTTTTCCTACAGGGACTTTGGAAAATAAATTTTCTCTCTCTGTGGTGTGTGTGCACGCAATGTTTTTATGCACGATCTAGCATATTGGTGAAAGGTTTTGAAGGAAGAAAACCATACCAAAGCCAACATTTGTTCCAATAGTTCGCCAATACATTTTACCTCAAAGAGTGAAAACGAATGTTCTGATCAGAGAGGAGGCCCAGGTTCGGGTACCAATTTTACTGTTTATAGCTTGAGTGACCCAGGAAACAATCTACTCTGCAGAAGTATTCTGAAGACTTGCAATAAATTTTCTTTTTTTTTTTTCCTCTCTAGAAAACAGATTATTTGCTCTGTAGTAGTTTTCATTGGATAAATATTTGCTTAATTTTTTCTTCTAATCTCTCAAACCACATCATAAAGTCGAAGAAATGTAACTCGAAGCTAAGAAGAACTATCTCAACTAAAACATTATGGGAGTCAGTAGTCATGGTAGTAAAGCTACAACTAGCTCTGAGTTTCTTCTTCTTCTTCTTTTTTTTAAAGCTACATATTTATTTATTTATTTTAGGTTTTTGCTATAGGGTGTATGGGGTCACCAGAGAGAAACAGAGACTGAGAGGGAAGGTGAGAAATATTCCCCGGGAGTCATAGCCAGAGTGCAATCCCTTTTCCTCCATTCTTCTCCTGGGAATTTGGGCACACACACACACACATTCACCCAGGGTGATTTTTAAGCTGCCAGGTATGGGACTTGAACTGTGGTTGGCCACGTGGGAGTCCAGTGCACTAACAACTCCTCCACCTGCTGGGACCTAGCTCTGAGTTTCTGCAGCAGCTTTCTATTTACAAAATTTAACAAATAAAATTAGGTAAATATAAGCTACTTCTTTTTAAAATATATTTCTAGAAGGTACATGCATTTTCCAGAAAGAAGCAGAGACAGAGAAAGGGAGAGGGAGAGAGAGAGAGAGGAGAGAGAGAGAGAGAGAGAGAGAGAGAGAGAGAGAGAAGAATGTGCTCCCTGAATGAGGTATGGTCAGTTGCAATCCTTTCTCTACCAGTTCTCCATCCTGTTGGGATTTGAGTATGCACATACACATGCCTGGTATGTTTTTCAAACGTCTGGGCCAGGATTTGAACTGCAATCAACCCTCTGGAATCTGATTCCTTGAAATACTAGCTATGAGGCTGGACAAGCAGCTTCTTAGGGACCTAAGAAGTATTAACGTGCACTCGTTTAGCCAATTGTTCTCTTACTTAGGTCAGGAATTAGAATCCTATAAATCAGGTTCTCACAGCAAGAAACTTCAAACTTAATGTGATAATTCTTAAATTTGTTAAAGATACAGACCATAGGGACCAGTAGATGGTACAGCAGTTATGTCACTGGACTCCCACATGGCCGACTGGGGTTGGAGTCCGTGGTCCGGTGGCTTGAAAATCAGGCTGGACATGTGTACATGCAAGCCCAAGATCCCGGGAGAATGGAAGAGAAAGGATTGCCATGTGGCCACACCCCCAGGGGGTGATTTCTCACTTTCCTTTCCTTCTTAGGGTGTCTGTCTCTCTCTCTTCCCGTAAGTGCACGTGCCCTAAGGCAAAAACTTCTAAACTTTTTTTTTAAAAAAGATATGGACCATAAGCCATATTTATTTAATAAGCATTTATTTAATCAAAGTGGCATAGTTAAGGGTCTCAGAATCATAGATCCAGAACAAAAATGAAGAAGAGGAGGCCTCCTTTTAGGTGACAGACGTAGTTCATGGCAGTGACGTGATTCAAACCATATCTCAACTCTTACCTAAGTTCTTTCTCATGTACATTTTTTTACAAAAAAATACATTTATATATGAAGGATCTTCCAAAAGTTCAGGAAAATGCACATTGTGAAAAAACTATGCATGAATTGGCAAAAAAATTTTTTTCACTAATTCTTCTTGCTGTTCACAGTTTTGTATCTGTAATGCCCTTCCTTCCGCCATCTTGAAATGAAAAGGGAACCATTTCATCTTCTAGCATAACAAAGATGGGGAGAATGGATTTGTGTAGTACCAAAATAGCCAGTTTCATCCATTTGGGGAAAGAATTGGCAGGTTTAGAGAAACTTTTAGCTCAAAGGTTAATTCAACTGAGTGAGCTGGTTTCTCCTAAACACCTTGCCGTTGTGTGTCCCGGGTGGATTACACCCAGCTGGGAGACTGTGCCTCAGCATTGGCCCAGCTGCTGTACCATTCCCTCCATTCCAGCTGACTTCCCGTTCACGCTCATTCCTCTCAGAAAATGGACTGTAATGGTATCTGTGGAGAAGTGCACAAGGGCAGAGTAAATGGAGCCATCCCACTGCTGCCTTCTTAGCAGATGCTCAATAAATTTAGAATGAATGGAGCTGGAGAATTATGACCTCACTTTCTGATTATGTCCTTTTCTTACTAAGCAGGAAAACGCAAGTGGCCTGTATGTACTTTCAACTAAGTCGTGCCTGTACTGTTGAAGGTATTATTTTGAAGTTGGAATTAAATATGAAAGAGAAAATATATTAAAGCAAATAAAATTAAATTTACTATAAAATGTACTTCACTGACACTAAAGATGTTGATTTTTTTTAAACCTGCTTTCTGTTTTTAATTTTCTGATAACTCATTAAAATAATGGTGCTGAGTTTTTAAAAATGTTCTTCTGGGTCAACAAAGTAATTCATGTTAAGGATTCCCAAAGGAATGTGGGATTTTGAATTTCTAGTAGAAAGCATGTAGTTTGGTTTCTATGTTGATTTATATGTGAAGGCTCTTCCAAAAGTTCATGGAAAATGCACATTGTGAAAAAACTATGCATGGGGACCGGTAGTTAGCGTCATGGCTGTGTCGCTGGACTCCCACGTAGTCGACTGTAGTTCGCGTCCTGGACCCAGTGGCTTAAACTCACACCGGGTGCGTGTGCGTGCGTGCCCAAGATCCCAAGAGGAGAATGGAGGAGAAGGGATTGCGGCATGGCCATCCCTCCTGGGGGGTGATTTCTCGCTTTCTATCTCTTCGTCTCTCTCTGTCTGGTGAGCGCACGCGCCCTATAACAAAAATCTCTCAAAAAAAAAAAACTATGCATGAATTGGAAAAAATTTTTGAAGCAAAATAAACTCCTACGTTGATTCCATTTTTACACAGCCCTTTCGAAATGCTCTTATATTTATCAATATATTGAACTCACAACTCACTCTTGTTAATGGACTTCATGAATACAGCCTTTTCAAAATAAGCTATAGAGCACATTGTTTTTAATTTTTCCCCTAGTGAAAGTATTTTAACAGTAACTTTGAGAATAATAGCAGACTACTCTGGTGGAAATCAATGAAGATAATGATTACCTTGGCCTCTTCTTTCAGTTATTATTGCTGTGTAAAAAAATCAACCGAGAACTTAAAGATATAAGGCTTATACAAAGGTACTTCAAAGAGTGCATGGAAAAATGAAATTAAGGTATGAGTTTATTTTGGTGTAAAATATCTTGAAATCCATTCTTTTTTTTATAATATGCATTTTCTACAAATTTTTCTGAAGACCTTTTGTATATCGTACAGGTTTGGAATTTGGAAAGCTTTTCTCTGTTCCACAATATCTGCAGCTTCAGATGGAAGGATTCGATGGCTGGGAAACTGAAATGATCTGAAAGCTCATTACTCCTATGTCTGGTGATCGATGCTGCTGACAGCTGAGCTCTTCACTGGGGCTACTGGCCCTTTGGAAGACTTGGACCTTGGTTCTCCATGTGGCCATTTGAGCTTCCTCAGGGCTCAGTGCCTGGGTTCTGAGAGGGAGGGCCCCAGCTGAACCATTTGGAAACTATATCACCTTTTATGATCTGGCCTCAGAGATCGTACTGTGTCACTTCAGCCCATTGAAGGCCACCTTCCAGTGAATTTTTCCTTTCAGCCATTTTACTTTCAACTCTACACTACAGATAGGAGTTAATGTTTAGATTTTAAAATAGTTCTCTCTCTTTTTTAAGAGTTTTTTTGCTTATAGGGTGTGTGCACACCCTGAAGAGAGACCGAAAGCGAGAAATCACTCCCCAGGGGGATGGCCACACCATAGTTTCTTCTCCTCCATTCTCCTCTTGGGGTTTTGGGCCACATACACTGGCCTGGCATGAGTTTGAAGCTGCTGGGTCCAAGACTCGACCCACAGTTGGCCATGTGGGGGTCCAGCGACATAACCATTACGTATCTGTTGGTCCCTCTCTCTCTCTATTGCTACTCTCTATCTAGCAAGATAATATTCTTATGTTTTTCTTTATTTCTTTAAACATAGTTTCTTCCAGTGAAAAACATCTGAAATAAAGTCTTTAGCTAGTAAATCTAATATCTGGGCTTTCTCAAAGATAATTTTCTATAGAGTGATTTTTTTTTTGCTGTGTATTGACCATACTTTGTTTCTTTTCATTGCGTATATTTTTTTGTTATAAGCTTCTTATTTTAAACAATATAAGGTGATACCTCCCCTCCTCAGAGTTTGTCATTTTTGCATCTCTTGTTGCTGTTTATCTATGAACCATCTTAAACTAATTCTATATAGTCTGTGTTCCTTTTCACACATGACTACTGCTCAGTTAGCTTAATAATCAGTTAATGACTGGATAGAAATTTCCTTATTTCCTGGGGACCAGTAGTCTCCCAATCTTTTCTGAAGTCTCTGTGTGAGTGCTGGGGCACTTCTGCAATGCTCGGGCAGGCGTTTGCCACTCCACTTTAGCTTCTACTTCCTGCTTGTGCGGAGCCTCCAGGTGAGTCAGAGAGCTGAGGGCCTTCTCAGTTCTTTTCTGAGTATGTGCACAGACTTTCACATACATGTGCCCTTTAGACTTTCAGACCATGTCAAAGTTTTTAAGAGGCCACCTCTGGATATTTCATTGCCTTTCTCTTAAGTTTTTTGATTAGCTTTGTGTTTGCTCATGCTGTTGTTATTGCCTTAGGCAATGGTGCTGTGTATATGTGTGTATGTGTGTGTGTGTGTGTGTGTGTGTGTTGACATGTGCTGACATGTCCATGGTGAAATAATGGTTTATACACTGGATGAATTTTCAGTCAGGTCAATAAAAACAAGCTGCCATGGTTTGCATGAGTCCCTATAGAAATTACGTGCTGAGATTTGCTTGTGATAGGATTATGAGAGTGAAAACCTAACCTGACTATGGTGTTGTAAAGGGGGAGAGGGTCTTTGAGAGGAGATTAGAATTAGGTCATCAGGATAGGGCCCCCATGACTGAATCCTGGTGGGTTTTTAGGGAGAGTGGAGACATGTTCTTGTTCTTCCTCTGTCTTGCTTTCAGTGCTCTCCACTGCATTATCCACCAGCATGAAAGTCCTTACCATATCCAGCCTCCTTGACCTTGGACCTCCAAAACCATGAGCTAAATAAACCTCTGTTCTTTTTTTTTTTTTTCTTTTTTTGGAGAGGTTTCTGCTATAGGGTGCATGCACTCTCCAGACAGACAGAGAGGGACAGAGAGACAGAAAACGAGAAATCACCCCCCAGGGGGGATGGCCATGCCACAATCCCTTCTCTTCCATTCTCCTCTCGGGACCCTGGGCACGCACGCACATGCGCCCGCCATGAGTTTAAGCCAATAAACCTCTGTTCTTAGTTACTCAGGCCCAAGTATTTCTGTTATTAGCAACTCAACTAACTAAAATACAAGTCTTCTAAGTGGAATCTCCTGGGGATTGCCAAAGATTTCAGATAATGTCGGATTTTGGGAATGGGGATCTGGAAGAGCTCCAAACCTGAACTGTGTCCTTCAGTAGCTTTAGGCCACATGATCATGGGGCTGCTGATTTTCAAGACTACCACTGATCCGGTAAGGAGAGATGGGAACAAAGCAAATTAAAAGACCATGAAATTCACTTTCATGTGACCAGCAGTTAGCGTTATGGCTATGTTGCTGGACTCCCATATAGTTGACCGCGGTTCGAGTCCCAGACCCGGTGGCTTAAACTCACGTTGGACGTGTATGCGTGCGTGCCCAAGATCCCAAGAGGAGAATGGAGGAGAAGGGATTGTGGTGTGGCCATCCTCCCTGGGGGGTGATTTCTCGCTTTCTATCTCTCTGTCTCTCTTTGTCTTTCTGGCAAGCCCAAGTGCTCTATAGCAAAAAAAACCTCTTCAAAAAAAGAAAAAAAAAAAAGAAATTCGCTTTCATTACAGAGAATATCCTATTAAATAAATGTTCACTGAATTATGGTATAAAATTGGTTAATTTTCAGACTTCTGAAAAAGTTGATTTTGATAATTTTTCGTAGTGACCTTGTTATTTTATGAAGGAGATTATTGGAAGTCTTTATTCTACCAAGACTGCTGATGTTACTGTCAATCTTTTTATGTTTAATCTTTTTGTGTTTTTATATTTAAAGTTCATTATTTCATAGGCAGCATAGCGCTGGGTGTTGTGCTTCTTTTTTTTTTTAAACTTTTTTATTTATTGTATCTTGACAGAGAGAGAAAGAGGAACCCACAACGGGATCTTTAGACCACAATCTACTTCCAGTCTCAGTTGCCTGAGTCACGGGCACGTGTATTCCTGGTGTGTTTAGAGAGGTCCTGGAAACCAAGGACCTTTCCATACATGGGTCTAGTTATGATGTTAGGACTGTGCCACCACCTGGCCTTCATCTTGTTGTTGGTTTTCTTTTTTCAATCTGACAACCTTTGCCTTTAAATTGGGACCATTAGAACATTTGTGTTTTATGTGATTATGGACATAGTTAGGTTTAAGTCTATCATCTTGATATTTATTTACTATTTTCTTATATTGTTCCTTTGTTGCTTTCTCCCTTATTTTTAATTTTATTATGGATTAGTTGAATGTTCTTCATGATTTTCTTTTATCTCGATTGTTGGCTTACTAGCCATTCCTCTTTGATTTATTATGTTAGTGGTTGCATTTGGGTTTTTAGTGTACATATTTAACTTACTACACTTCATTCAAATGTCATACCATTTCATGTATTTTCTGCTCACTATCTGGTTTTTATGCTATTGGCATCATTCACTTTAGTTATACATATATTATAATCCTCCTCCAATGCATTCTTACTGTGTTTATTTAGTCAATTATTTTATAATAAACTTGAATAATAAGAAAAATCTTATATTTTTGTTTATGTAGTTACAACTTTAAGCACTCTTCATTCCTCTGTGTAGATCCAGTATCATTTTCTTTCTCCCTAAGG
>NW_006159518.1:1396031-1408919 GCF_000334495.1 Tupaia belangeri chinensis | reverse complement strand
TAAGTGCTCTCACCACAAATAATGATAACTATGTGAGGTAATGTATTTGTTAATTACCTAGGTATTAATGAATTATTAATGAATATTAATTATATTAATATATCATTCCACAATGTATATATTCTTTAAAATGTCAGGTTGTATTTGATGAATACATTCAATATTATCTGTCAATTTAAAAAAATAGTAAGAGTTAAAAAATTCCTTCAATATTTGCTATAGTGTAGATTTCTGGTTGATGGAAACTTACAGTTACTGTATATTTAAAATACGTTTTTGTTGGGTCTAGACTTTTAGGTTGACAATATTTTCTTTCAGGATGTTAAAGATGGTACATTGCTCTCTTCTCACTTGGGTTTTTGCCTGTGAGAAATTTACTTTCATTCTTCATTTCTCTATTTGTAGAAGTATGTATTCTCTGGGTGATTTAAAAATATGTATCTTTTTATCACTGGTTTTAAGCTATTTGATTATAATGTGCTCTGGTGTAGTTTTCTTTGTATTTCTTGTGCTTGGGTTTCATTGAATGTCTTTGATCAGTAGGATTACAAATTCTGTCAAGTTTGGAACTATAACAGCCATTATTTCTTGAAATATTTTTCTCTGTGCCCTCCTTTGTCTTTTCTCCTTCATATCTCCAATATTATATAATATTAAGTTGCTTTTTTTTATGGTGGAAAAGTGTGTATTTAGAATTAGCCAGCTGGACTCGCATTAGATGATCCCAATTTTGTTGGCAACATCCAAAGCATCATAATCGGGAGCTATCGCACATATGCCTTCTTCTCTCCATCAGGCCTGATTAGAGTGTTGACCTTGGCCACATCAATATCATAGAGCTTCTTCACAGCCTTTTTGATCTGGTGCTTGTTGGCCTTGACATTCACAATGAGCACAGTGTGTTGTTGTCTTCTATCTTCTTCATGGCAGACTCAGTTGTCAGGGGGAACTTGATGATGGGGTAGTGGTCAAGCTTGTTTCTCCTGAAGGCGCTCTTCTGAGGATATTTAGGCTGCCTCCGCAGCCCGAGAGTCTTGGGCCTCTGGAAGGTGGATGATGTAAGGATCTCCTTTTTTTTTAGCTGTGGGATGCCTTTCAGCACTGCCTTCTTGGCCTTCAAAGCCTTCACTTTAGCTTCAGCTTTGGGAGGGGCAGGAGCTTCCTTCTTCGCTTTTGGCGCCATCTTCTATATCAAGCTGTTTGAAGCTGTCCTGTGACTCACTGATATTCTGTTCATATTTAGACATTCTTTTGTTCTCTATGTTTAATTGCTATTTCTTCAAGTACATGAATTTTTTCTCTTTAATGTCTTATATTACCATTATTTTTATTTAGTGTTTTTATGTTTTTTTGATCTCAGGTTTTATAGTTTACATCTCTAGAAATTAAATCTAATTCTCTTTTCTGTATGTCTCTACTTTAAACATAGGGAATATTATTATGTTAATCATTTTAATGTCTATGTAAATTTTAATAAATGTAAGCTTGAGGTCAATTCCAATTTTTAAAAAAATTTGTTCTTATTATGGATAATATATTTTTGCTTCTTGGAATCCTTACCATTTCTTGATTAGATGGCAGGCTTTGTAACATTTTTAGATTTCTCAAACAGTCTTGAGATTTGTTCTTGAACATAGTTAAGTTTCTTGAACATGGTTTGATCTTTTCAGGCGTTCCCTTTACAATTTGTTAGGGAGGATCAGAGCAGCATTCAGTCTAAAGTTTGTTGTTCTTCATAACCGCGACTGTTGTCTTGGCTTCTGAGTGTGATACTGGATTTCCTGTTTTTTTTTTTTTCCCCAGTTTTGCTGGAGAGAACAGCACTATTCCTGACCTTGTGTGAATATCAGAAAATTCTTCCCTCTGATAGGAGGGATAGTTTTGGATAGTTCCTTTCTGGCCTTGGGAAATTCTCTCATGCATGCTGTGTGCTAATTTTTTTTTTTTTTTTGAAGAGGTTTTTGCTATAGGGTGTGTGTGCTAGCCAGAAAGACAAAGAGACAGAAAGTGAGAAATTACCCCCCAGAGGGGATGGCCACGCTGCAATCCCTTCTCCTCCATTCTCCTCTCGGGACCTTGGGCACGCACACACACACGCGCCTGTCTTAAGTTTAAGCCACCGGGTCTGGGACTCAAACCGCGGTCAATGACATGGGAGTCCAGCGACATAGCCATTACACTAACTGCTAGTCCCCATGCTGTGTGCTAATTAGACCTGCTGAATTCTATAGAGGGACCCTCTGCAGCTCTGTCGCTTGTTCTCTCTGCGCAGCTCTCTCCACTCTGCTACTCTCTGTTCATGTCCTGTTGACTTGAGCTGCCTTGGCCTCTCTACACTCCCAGACCCAACTCCTTGGTTTATGTAATTTTCCAGGCTCTCACAGGGTTCTCTCTCTTGCTTCATGGCTTGGAAACTCTCAGGACTGCATGTTGGGGCAATCACAGGACTCACCTTTTTCGGTCTCTCATCTCCATCTTGGCCAGAAGTGTTTAAACTGAACTGAAGACTTTCCTGGGTATTTGGCACCTGTGATGAGAGAGGAAGGACTGGTGGTGGTGGCGTCGGCAAACACGGGGAGAGAGAAATTCTAGAAACATAGTAAGGATGGGGTAAAACAGGATGGGTAATGGAGGGAGGGAGTGGAACAGGGGAAAAAAGCAATACGTTTAAGTGGCACAAAAATGAAGTTATTTACTTATGACAATGTATATGGTAATGCCTTTGTCTGGACTGATATGCACCATATTCGTGCTGGAAACAGCAATGTTGTACACTGTAAGGATACACAGTACATGTACATTTAAAAATATCAAAGTCAGGTACACGAAAAAATATTTTTTAATTCTAGAAACACGATAGAGGAATGTGTAATCAGTTTGCTTCTGAAATCTGTTGGTTTCGCTCAATGACTTAGCATGTTTCCCTAAAGCAGGTATTTAATTTACACACATTCTTTCAATAAACATTTATTGAAAATGCCTAGTAATTCCAGGTGCATTTTAGGCACCAGTACCATGACGACATCATGTAGAGAACATTCTTATCTTGCATCACACTGGGGAGAAAAAGAATAGAACAAAGAGATAAAAACAATTTCACATGGTAATCGATGCGGTTCAGGAATACTAGAAATGGTGTGATAAGAAATAACATGGAGGGGAGAGAAGGCGTGGGCTGCAGCCATGGACCCGGGCAGTCAAAGGAATGGGCAGTGTCTGGAACTGATGGAACTTCCTCCGGGGTGAGGAGAGGGAGTAACAATTGTAAATGATCTGCTCAAGGTTAAGCAGCTTGCAGGTAGCTTAAATAGGATTCACTCTCAGCCTCTCTCTCTTCCCGTTAGTGGGCTTTACACTTATCACAGCTGCTCATTCATTTATTAATTAAATAATTATTTAGAACATTGTTAAAGAATTTAGTCTGTACAAAACTGAAACTGAAACACTGCAATTACTTGGTCTGGAAAATTTTGCCATAAGAGAACTTTTTTTTTTTTTCTTCTTCATTTGCCTTATCTGTGATAGAACTTTAAAATTGTGGCTCAGCTGGGTTGTCACGTGAACAGTGATTGTCTTTAATTCTATACAACTTCTCTGTTTCAGTGATGACACAGAAATAGCCTTATTCCCAAGGAGTTATAATATATCAATAGAGACCCACGTCTGAGATAACCATGATAAAAGTTGTAGAACAGGAATATTGGGGCCAGTAGGTGGTATAGTGTTTAAGGTGTTGTATTCCCACATGGCTGACTATGGTTCGAGTCCTGGACCTGGTAGCTTGAAACTCACTTTGGGCATTTGTATGTGCGTGCTCAAGACAAAGGAGAATGTTGGAGAAAGGACTGTGGCATGGCCACCCACCCCCTCCCCTGGGGGTGGTTTCTCACTTTCTCTCTCTCTGTTTCTGTATCTCTCCAGTGAGCACACATACCCTTGGAGCAAAAATCTTAAAAAAAAAAAGAAAGAGGAATATCACATTCTAATTAGAGAACACGTGATAAGTGGTCATTATATAAACCAGGCACTGAGCTAGGCAGTGAGAGCGCCAAAATAAATAAGATAGTATCCCACTGGGAGCAGCTTATAGATTAGTGGGAAAAACAGACTTACAGAGATATCCTGTTAAGGTAATAGAATTGATGGATAGGTTAGAAACACGGAAGGGAAGAGCCAGGAGCACAGAGCAAGGACTTTTATCCCAACTTGGGGCTCATAAAGATGGATTGGTCAAGGCACTGGGTTGCAAAAAGAAAAAGGCTTTCGTTGAGAATTTTCGTGATCTCTCCTCATCATCAGAGAGCTAGAGAAACACATGAAGGCTTATCTTCTGAGAATAGGGTTCGAAATTGTCCTATTGAGGGCAGTGGTTAGGAGAGCAAGAGCCCTTAACGGCCAACTACAGTTCAAGTCCTGGCCCTGGGAGCTCAAAGAACACACCAGGCACATGGGCATTCATGCCCCAAATCCCAGCAGGATGAAGAGGTGGTGGAGAGATGTGGCATGACTATTGCCCATCACGGGGCGCTTTTTCGCTCTCTCTTTCACTCTGTCTCTGGTGAGCTCATACTATGTCTGGCCATTTAAGACAAAAACATTTGCCCCACTGAAGAAACCGTGTCATGCAGCCATCACCACCAAGATGTAAAATCTATTAACTTGATTCTACTGTGACCACTTCCATTGCCAACAACATGCACTTGAGCACTGAAAACTCTACCTTCCACCTCTTACTCTGCAAGCAAGAGCTCTCTGCTGTCATCTACAATCTGCAGCAAAAACAAACAAACAAAAAACCAGAAGCTCACCACAGAGCCTGTTTTCTCACATGGTTTATGTCCTACTCAGGTGTAAATGATGTATGATGTAGGAAAATGGGTAATTCCTTTTAAGGTGACTCCTTGGGCAGTTGTTCTCAACTCTGAACTTATGTCACAATTGCCTGGATATTCTTTAAAATTATTTATGCCAAGGGACCAGCAGATGGTGTAATGGTTACCTTGTTGGACTCCCATGTAGCTGACCACGGTTCGAGTCCCAAACCCAGTGGCTTAAAATTCATGCTGGGCATGTGTGTGTGTCTAAAATCCCGAGAGGAGAATGGAGGAGAAGGGATTGTGGCATGGCCATCTCCCCTGGGGGATGATTTCTTGTTTTCTGTCTCTCCGTCTCTCCAGTGAGTACACCTACCCTACAGCAAAAATATCTCTCTAAAGAAATTATTTATAGCTGCTTCACATTTCAGAACTTCCAATTTAATTGGTCCAGGGTACAAATTTGCCATCCAGGTTTTTAAAAGTTCTCATGTGATTTTAGTATACAGCCTATATTGTGAATTAAGGCATGATAGTTAATTTTGTGTGTCAACTTGTCTGAGTGTAGATATTTGGTCAAACATTTTTCTGGGTGTGTCTGTAAGGTGTTTTTAGATAAGATGAGTATTTGAGGACAGCAGATAGCATAGTGGTTATGTCACTGTACTCCCACATGACCAACTGTTATTCAAGTCCTGAACTCAGTGCCTTGAAAATCAGGCTGGGCACATGTACATGCATCTGGCCCAAGATCCCAGGAAGATAATGGAGGAGAAGGGATTGAGATATGGCCATCCCTCCTGGGAGTGATTTCTCACTTTCTCTCTCCCTGTCCCCTGCGAGTACATGTTCCCTAGGGCTAATAACTCTAAAAAAAAAAAGACCATTTTAAATGATAGACGGATTAAAGTAGATCACCCTTCCTAAAGTGGGTGGGGCTTATCTAATTGGATAAACACCTGAATAAAACCAAAAGGCGGCCCCTTTCTGGAGTAGAAGGAAGTCCCCTGCCTAATTGGTTAAACTGGGACATTAGTCATTTTCTGCCTTTGGAGCAGAATTGAAACGTCAACTCTTTAGAGTCTTGAATTGACTTTCAAACTAGAACTTAAACGCTCAGTTCTCCTGAGTGTACAGCTTGCTGACTGCAGATCTTGGGATCTCTCGGCCTGGGTAATTGTGTGAGCTGGTCCTTAAAATAAATGTCTTTATATATGAGGTGACTTCAAGAAGTTTGTGGGGCAATGGGCCTAAAGTACAAGATTATTTTGATGCAAAATTTTTGAAATCTCTGCATAGTTTTTTCATAACATGCATTTTCCATGAGATTTTTATAGATTCTCTCTCTCTAACCTCCCCCCCCGCCACATACATATCACACACACACACACACACACACACACACACACACACACACACAATCTGCTTCTGTTGCTATGGAGAACCTTGACAAATACTCAAGGATTTAGAGTCTCATTCCTTGTCAGCCTCCATACTGAGGTACCATTCAGCATAGACTTCAGGCCCTCCAAAATAACGAGGTATTGTTCCTCTAGGCCCTTGTCCTGAATGTGGAGAATGGTGTGAAAGAATGTGGGATGGCGAGGGTGGGGATAAGAAACCGTGAGAGAATGCCAGCTCACTCCCACTGCTGCTATGCTGGATGGTGGGGAAGCCTCGGAGTAGGAGGTATTAGGGGACACACACACAAACCTGATGATGCAAGCACGCTTACATCCTGGATCTGGCACATACTCATTGACATTAGGATGCAAGATAATTGGCTTGGAAAATGCTGCAGGTTTGAGCAAGTTAATTCTTCAAAAGTATGTCCTCAGCAGAGGTTCTGTGATACGTGAGAGGCTGTAGTAATGGACAGACATATGCTGAGAGATCATAAAGAATCCTCAAGATTAAAAGGAAGGTATCTTAGCAAAGAAGGAATGAGAAATCAGACCAAGCATAAATAACGTGGAATCAAATCTGTCCCTGGCAACGTGATGCTTCGCCATTGTGGGAAGCGCTAGCGGAAGAATCCACATAATCACACATACTGTTCCCCAGTCACCGTGGGGAGAGCATAAACCGTGGTGTGGAAATGAGCTCGGATCACTCCTTGCTTATGCTGAAAAGGCTGTTGACCTGTGTGCAGCATATATTTTTATATTCTAGCAGGGAGTGATTTGGTAGTGTTTGTCAGAGACAATATTCATAAACCATTTGTCATCTTCTGATGAGAGGATTTGCATTATTTAAACTAAAAATGCAAATGACTTCTTTTGTTTTTTCCAGATGATTGAACAGTTGCTGCATTAGAAAGGTTTGGCTCACCCTGCCTCATGCACAGAAAATACGCACGCGCGCACACACACACACACACACACACACACACTCAGGAGCTCTTTTTATGATAATCAACTGCTTGTTTGTGTGTATAGGAGAGGTAGGGGAGAGAAGGACATCATTAAAAACCATCCATTTTATATTTTGAATACCAAGTCAGCCAAAAACCAAAATGCTGTTCCAGTGAGATCTATGACAGCTGATACTCGACAAACTGTTTTCTAAGCCAAGGCCAGCCATCCAAAGGGTATGAAGAACTTTGCTGAAGTTCAAATGGGGCCCAGAGAATTTGGCCTTCTAGACATACAACAGCCCATGGAAAATTGTTTCCCCAGCTATCAATAAAAATACTTCACCAAATTAAAAAAAATATTCCTAGGTTATTTTTCATACCTAAGATACTGCCTATGATCATTTTACTACCTATGATCCTTTTGTCATTTTATGTTTTTTCTTTGTAAATGTTTCTTTCCTAGCAGGTACATGTATATGTTAGATTAGAAACTCAAGAATAAATTATTTTATTTTAGAATGTTCTATTGATTTATTTTGGAATTTATTTAAGTAATTCCTATAATTTCATAATCAGGAACTCTTGGTTTGGAATTATTTTGCTACTGAAATAGTCCTTTGGCATTTAAAACACATACCCTAATTGGGACCAGCAGTTGGTGTAATGGCTATGTCACTGGACTCCCATGTGGTCGACTGCAGTTCGAGTCTCGGACGCGATGGCTTAAACTCACTCCGGGTGCGTGCCCAAGATCCTGGAAGGAGAATGGAGGAGAAGGGATTGCAGCATGGCCATCCCCCCTGGGGGGTGATTTCTTGCTTTCTGTTTCTCTCTGTCTTTTTGGCAAGTGCACGCGCCCTATAGCAAAAGCCTCTCCAAAATAAAATAAAATAAAATAAAATAAAATAAAATAAAATAAAATAAAATAAAAATAATAATAGAAAATATACCCTAATCATTTGTCTTCATCTGTGGTGCTCGAAGATTCATGACAAGCTACTCTTAGTGGACACAGGGCAGAAACTGTCTAAGAAATGTTACACACACTTCCAGAGAGATTTCTCATTCCTCTTTCTCATGTAGATGTTGGGTTGTTGGATTATATCTTCGAAGTTATGCATGCTAAAATATGAGAACATGTTTAACGTGCCCAGGAGATGGAAATGGAATATTCCACTACTCTGGTCCTGGTCTGCTTGAGACGCTATAACAAAATACCATACACTGAATAGTTTTTAAAACAACACACATTTATTTCTCACAGTTTTGGAGACCAGAAGACTGAACTTAAAGTGCCACAGATCTGGTGTCTGGCAAGGGCTGCTTCCTGGTTTTACAGCCTCACAGGATGGAGTGCAGAGAGAACGAGCAAGCTCTCTTCTGGCTCCTCTCATAAAGGCACTAATCCCATTGGAGGCTCCATCGTTATGATCTAACCTGCCCACCTATACGGGGCTGGCAGGTGGTGTGGTGATTAAGGGTGCTGGATTCCCACATGGTTGACTGCGGTTCAAGTCCCGGACCTCGCAGCTTTCTCTCTCTCTCTGTCTTGTCAAATTTAAATAAATAAAATAAAGTTCAATAAAATAATTCTTAAAAAAAAAAAAAAAAAAAACTCACAAAATTATCAAAACTGGTTAAGGCAGCTGGATTCCACATGACCAATCACATGGTCAGGTCCCAGACCTGGTGGCTTAAGAAACATGCCAGGCATGTGTGTGTGCATATGTTTATGTATGTATGTGTGCCCAAAATCATGAAAGGAGGGAGAGATGGAAGTGAAGGGATTTGGGTGTGACCGTTCACATGAGGGGTGCTTTCTCCTTTCCCTTTCTCTTTGTCTCTGTCCCTCTGGTGACTGCAACCAACCTCGAGCAAAACATAACACAACAAAAAAACCCCCTAGACCTCATAAAACCATTTAGGAATGGAGAGCGTGGGGGAGGGGATGGTATCTGATAGTGCAAAGTCAAAGACACCACAGCACTGAGTGGGTGCCCTGAGAAGATGGACTAGAATAGCCCGGTTTGTCCCACAGTGCCCCAGGGATATCGGATTATGAAAGAGCAGCCATGGGCTGAGGGCTATCGAGCCCTGTTCCTTCCCTCCACTCACCCCGGCTTCTAGGCAACCAGGCAACCAGGCAGCTTCTCCTAGGCCAAGGGGGAACTGAAAGCTGCAAGAGAGATCTCCATGTTTTGGTATCTGTAAGTCCCTTTGTTTGTTTTTCTCTGATCAGTTTTAGGAGTTTTTAAAACTGCCTTAATAAATATTAAATAAATCAAAATATAACATATGTAAAGAACAGTGTATAGAAATTTCAAAATTATTTTTTGCAACTAATGTTTTATTGGATACATGCTTAACATGCATTGAATTTTATTGAATGCTTTTACTGAATCTGTTGTGATAGCATATTTTTCCCTTTGATTTTTCCCTTTAATTCATTTTTAAAAATGCTTTATTTGGGGCCAGCAGGTGGCATGGTGGTTGAGGGCACTGGATTCCCACATGGCCGACTACGGTTTGAGTCCCGGACCTGGTGGCTTGCTTTCTTGCTTTCCCTTTCTCTGTACCTCTTTCTGATGAAATTAAAAACTAATAATAACAAATGGAATTAAATAAATGAATAATTCCTTAAAAAAAAAAAACTCTTCATTGCCAGAGGGTACAATGTTTTTTTCACTATCAAAAGAACATCTTTTTAAATCTAAACGCTTTTTTTAATTGTCAGAGGGTCACACGTGCACCAGAGAGAGACAGAGAAAAGGACAGAGAAAGCACTCCCTCGGTGGGGTGTGGTCATCCTGCAATCTCGTTCTCTCACTTCTCCATCCCCCTGGGGTTCTGGGCATGCATGCACATGAGTCCGCCATGTTTTTCAAGGCCCTGGGGCGGGGTTTGAATCATGACTGGCCAGTCGGGATCTAGCTTTCTTAACCACTAGACCCTCGGGGCTCCTATTTCCTTCCTTTCCCCCTTTCCTTTCTCTTACTCCTCTTCCTTCTTTTACTACCACCTCATTTCTTCTTCCTTCCTTTCTTTGTTAAGTGAGTCCAGTGCATGTCTCTGTCATTGATTCATGAAGCTCCTGAATGAGCTGACAACCTAAACTCAACAGAAGTACAACGATGGAATAAGTTTTTTTTCTTAATGATATTCCCAGAATGATATCATTGATGTTTTCATAGCTTTACATAGTCACTCCCATGTGTTCATGCAGAATTTTATGTCTAGATTTATTACGTTTGGTTGACTGTAACAGAAAAAGGACAGTTTAATATCTCATTTACCTCACAGTTTTTCTCTCCCCACCTTCTGCCCCTCAGCACCCCTGAGTCTGATGTAGGATTAGGAGCCTGCAGTAGGGAAGGGACTGAATTTGAGCATTTCTGCAATTACACTGGGATTTACACTCACTATCCTTCACTTCACTGGTTCTGGCTCTTCCAGGACTGGGTGAAAGGGAAGGAAGATGGGAGAGAAAACGAATGCTAAAGTCTCAGCTGGTGCTGTCTGCAACTGTCCTTGGGTCTCAGATGCCTTTGGTGATGAGAAACATCCTGTCTCTCTTATGGCAAGTTTCTTTGGAGACGACAACATGGCAAGTAACTGAGGGCAGCCTCCAGCCAATAGCCAGCAAGATGCTGAGGCCATTTGTACAACACCCACAAGGAACTGAATGCTGCCCACAGCCAAGGTGTGGAGGTATGTCCTTCTCCAGTCGAGTTGCAGATAAGACCACAACCCCAGCCAACATCTCAGCTGCAGCTTGTGGAAGACCAGCTAATTCAAGCCTGAGGTCTAGACTAACAGGAGCTGTGTGATAATGAGCCTGCGTTGGTTTAAATTTGTAATACTGTTTTTGCACAGCAGCAGAAGACTAATAACTAATACAGATTTCTTCAGAAACCCTCCCACTAGAACTTATGACCTGAGATTTCCTGCCATATACTCTGACTAATAATATATTGTTACTGATTCCTTTGAGGTGTACTCTACATAATAACTTTCTGCTGGGACCACCTCAGTCCTTGGCAGACCTCTGGACTAGGGTTCCTTTCAAGATCAGTTGAGCCCAGCTAATGTCTGTGAGGTCTGTATTATTTTCCAGGGGTAAATTTGGCAGTGGAAAGACATGCTGGCACGCTGTGTTTACTATAGCCTCTCTACTCACTCACCCTCAGGACAATTCCAACAACTTTCTTATCTCCTAGAAAGTCTAGGCTCAGTCTCTGGTCATTTAAACCCTAGAGGACTCTCATATCAGGTTCTTCCAAGATACCTGTCTCCACACACTGCCAGGCCCCTGACTGAAGAGGGACTCATGCATTTGTGCAAGCTTCCAACCAGGAGATGTTTCCCTCCTACAAAGCACCCTGCATTCTGCAAGTGGTTCTCTGGCATCCTTCCTCCCTTGGCCTGAGGAGGAGGTGGAGGCTTAGGGCCACCTGTCTATTTTTTTAATGATCAACTCTTAGCATGCTTTATTTTGATCATCTCTTTATAATGTGTGAATGTGTAGGTCCTTGTATTCTCAGCTTTGAGGCTTCAGCCAGAACTCTGAGGGGGCAAGACAAAGGCTTTCATTTAACACCTTACTAGCATCTTTATCTTTTTATTTTATAGATGTTCATCATAGCTATGGAGGTGGGTTGAAGAGCAACTATTTAAAAAGGAAAAGAAAAGAACGTAAATAAGTAGCTTAATGTTTCTAAGGGAAGAGTCTTCCTTTTAACCTTTTCCCCAGAAGCTATTAACTTCACTTGCAAAGCACAGAGAAAAGAGAAATAACCTCTTCAAATTGGCAAGCATAGAGTCTTGCAAGATAATTGGACTAGAGAATTAGAAAATTCTAAAAGATTCCCTGGGATCTGGAGGTCAAAAGAAATCAGAAGAATCCCTGAGCGTTAACATTAAGAACAAGCAAGAGGAGAAATGGCAGGTCGTCTATAGCAGGCTGGACAGACTACACAAGCAGATCTCAAGAAGTTCATGGAAAAATGTCACAACAGTCTGAGTTTATGTTGGTGTAAAAATTGAAATTCACGCCTGTTTCTCTCATATTATGCATTTTCTGTGAACTTTATGAGGACCACTTATGTGTGCACATACATATGTCCTTAAATTAAAAAAAGTTAATCATGTACTTTTTTCTTCTTCTTCTTTTTCCCCCCAGTTTTTGCTATAGGGCATGTGCACTTGCCGCCCCTAGTGTTTGTATTGTGCATTTGCACTTGCGGGAGAGAGAGAGAGAGAGAGAGAGAGAGAGAGGTCACCCTGGAGGGTGGCCACACTGTAATCCTTTCTTCTTCATTCTTTTGGGCACACATGTACACATGGCCCTGCTGTCTTTCAAGTTGCTGGGTCTGAGACTTGAACCATCGGCCATGTGGGATCCAGCTGTCTCAACCACCAGGCTGCCAACTGGCCCAATCATATGCTGTCGTAGTGTCGTATCAGTTCCTCCCAGGTGGAACTTTGTCTCTATTACTGTTTCTACAATATGCATGGGAAATATCCTGTAGTTTTTTTATCCTTATTTTTAAAGTTTCTTTCTTTCCGCCTTTTCTCTCTCTTTCTTCCTTTCTCTTCCCTTTTCTTTATTTCTCTCTTTTTCTTTTTTTTTCTTTTTCTTTTTATTCCCTTCTTCTTCCTTTCTTTCTCTCTCTGTGTCTCTTCTTCTTTCTTTTGAGAAATGGCGGGAAAGGGAGAGTC
>NW_006159518.1:1389184-1395842 GCF_000334495.1 Tupaia belangeri chinensis | reverse complement strand
CCCCTCCATTCTTCTCTCGGGATCTGGGGCACGCCTTAAGCCACTGGGTCCAGGACTCGAACCGCGGTTGACTACATGGGAGTCCAGCAACATAGCCATTACACCAACAGCTGGTCCTCCTAATCTGAATCTTGAGCGTGTGCACCCAGCGTGCTCACAGAGGCCCCAGGCCCTTTCCCACTGTGCCACCGTCCTGATCTCTGTACTGGCTTCTATAGCTTTTTGTTTTGATTTTTCTTTCCTGGAGGGTATGTGTGCTCATTAGAGAAAGAGAGGGAAAGCACCCTCCAATGGAGCATGATCATGCTGCCATCTTTTCTCCTCCACCAGAATTTGGAGCATGCACTTGTGCCTGGCATGTTTCTCAAGCCACCAGGGTCAGAACTTGAATTGTGGTCGTCCATGTGGGAACCGGCTCCAAAGGTACAGTGCTTAACCACTGCACTACCAGACCACCCTAGTTATCTTTTTTTTTTTTTTTTGAGAGGTTTTTGCTATAGGGCACGTGCACTCACCAGACAGACAGAGAGAGACAGAGAGACAGAAAGCGAGAAATCACCCCCCAGGGGGGATGGCCACACCGCAATCCCTTCTCCTCCATTCTCCTCTCGGGATCTTGGGCATGCACGCACATGCGCCCGGCATGAGTTTAAGCCACTGGGTCTGGGACGCGAACTGCAGTCGACTACATGGGTGTCCAGTGACATAGCCATTACGCTAACTGCTGGTCTCCCTAGTTACCTTTTTGAAGTAGCGTCCCATAACCCAGGTGGGCACAAACTATTATCTGGAAATCCTAAGAAATATTTCTAGACAGAAACCTAAAAAGCAGCCTTGGTCATGAGAATATTTGCACAAGTGACACTCAAACACTGAGTGTCGCTGAGTTTAGGTGAGTCAATTGTCATTGATTTGGAGACTTTAAAAGCATTCTTTCCTGGCCTGAAATTGCAGTGTGAGACCAGAGTTGGGGCTATTGATGGGGAGAACTAGCCAATATAATCTTCCAAATTTTCCACAAATCTATACACTGGGATTTGCTAAAGTCCTACCTGGTAGCCGGGGTGTTTGCAGCAAGGCACAACAGAAGTCATTCTCGAAGCAAACATTCCAGGAGATATACTTGACCTTTTTTGCACAAATAGAACAGGGCATTTTTAGCTTTCTCTTCCATTATTTGTGTGAGTGTTCCTATTGAGTGTTGTTCGCTCAAGCAAGTAACCCCTCCGGGTTTGGTCCATCTCTCAAACGTGGGGAGTTTGAGCATGTTACATTGTAGATTTTGGCCTGCAGATTTCCATAATGCCAGCTTTTAGCTATTTGTAAATTGAGAAATGCATACTAGGATCTTCTAAGAAAGTTTTGCCCAATTGGTTTTTTTTTTCTTTAAGTTTTTATTATTTTTTTTTTTTGTAAAAGAGAGAGACAGAGGCACCCCCAACAGAGCCTTCACACCACAATCAACCCCTCCTCCCCTAGTCTCAGCCAGGCAGGGTCTCGGTTGTGCTGCACAGGAGATATGCACAGAGAGGTCCTAGGACAGGAACCCGAGACCTCTCCCTGCCGTGTGGGTCTGTCCTGTTACCGCTGTGCCAACTCCTGGCCCCTTGCCCACCGGTGTTGAATCCTGTCATAAAGGGTGTCTCATCAAAGGCACTAGAAACATATCTACATAATCTTTGATTTTGTTGGCCTGTCAGAAAACCAATGACATATTTTCGTCTCTATGCAAAAATGCATCTGGCTTCTCTGATGACCCGCTTTTTTTTTTTGGAGAGGTTTTCGCTATACGGCATGTGTGCTCACCAGAAAGACAGAGAGAGAGAGACAGAGAGACAGAAAGCGAGGAATCACGCCCTGGGGGGGATGGCCACGCCGCAATCCCTTCTCCTCCATTCTCCTCTCGGGATCTTGGGCACACATGCACACGCGCCCTGTGTGAGTTTAAGCCACCAGGTCCGGGACTCGAACTGCAGTTGGCTACATGGGAGTTCAGCGACATAGCCATCATGCTAACTGCTGGCCCCCCTGCTATTTTGTTTTGAAGTGTAGAATGTGGAAGTCAGGATTACAGTATGCTTCTAGTGCTTTTTTGGTGTAGTGTCCACTTTCCTACTCTATTGAAATGGCACCTTCCTTTTGGTTATTGTTATGATTACAGAGAGACCAGACGTCAAAGGAAAAAAAACAGAGTGATTTTTCCCCTCTTCGTAGAAACTGTCCTGACAAGGCTGCTTCTGGGCTTCTCTTCATGTCTGTGTTTCTCTCTGAGGTCTCCACTGCACGCAGTTGATTAATGTAGTTGACTGCTAATCAATATTAGCAGCCGGAGTAGTAGAGATATTACTGAATTATAAATGATCTTTAAAGATATGTTCCGAGAAGCAATCACTTCCAGAGCTGTATTTGTTATCGCAATGTTGACAACTTTGATGTCAGGATTTTAATATCCGGTGGGATAATGAAATTTCTCCCCAACACAGATTTCTTCTGTCTTTGTACTGTCATAACTGCATATTGCTTCAGGTTGGTGAATGGTAATATTTTCTGGGTCTCTTTTCATAGAAAGAGTCTTAGGAAGTGTCTGTTTTTAAGCTGTAGGATTTCGTAGACGCGAGGATAAAGTAACAAAGGAGAGGTGCTTATCTGAGAGGGAAAACCGTGCTCACTTAGCCTTCCAGTTGCTCTTCTGTTCCAGGTAGATACGCTGCAGGTTATGTTGTACTACTGGTCTTTTGCCAGCAGTTGATGCGAACAATGACGAGAATCTGGGGAAAGAAAGTGCCTTTGTAGAGGTGAACACAGGAGAAAAGCTCGGAGAGAACCTTGCTGATAAGATTGTTTCATGGGCACATAAAGCAGAGTATCACAGGATCTCAAATCCGTAGGAATTACTGCGATTGCCAGGGCCTGGGAGGGGAGGTGGCCCACACTCCATTCATCTTGTTCAGCTCTCTACTGAACAACTCTCCTACAGTTCAGGGTGTTTCAGAAAAGTTTCTTTTCTTCCTCTCTCTCTCTTTTTTCTTTTCTTTTCTTTTTTTTTTTTTTTTGAGAAAGGTTTTTGTTATAGGGCATGGGCACTTGCCGAAGAGACTGAGGGAGACAGAGAGAGACAGAGAGACAGAAAGTGAGACATCACCCTCCTCCCTGCTCCAGGTGGATGGCCATGCAGCAATCCCTTGTCCTCCGTTCTCCTCTTGGGATCTTGGGCACACATGCACGTGAGTTTTAAGCTACTGGATTCAGGACTCGAACTGCTGTCGACTATTTGGGAGTCCAGTGACGTAACCATCATCCCAGTTTCCTCTATTTTTTTCTCAAAAGTTTATTTTATTTCTTCTGGGAGACAGAGAGAGATGAGCACTCCTTAACAGGGTCTTCATGCTGTGATCCACACCAGCCTCAGCCAGCGGAAACCATGGGCACTCATGCACCTGGTGTGTGCAAGGAGACTTTGGGTCACAAACCCAGGACCCTCCCATGTGGGTACAGCATCATGGAGCAATGTTATTACTGCACCACTGTTGCCAGCTCTGTTTTCTTTATTTCATTTGTTAATTAAAATTAAAATAAGGAGCCAACTTTTATATACCCCATTTGATATTGGGGGCAAGGACAACCAATTTTCATACTCTGAAAATTCTATCTTGGGATGCCAGAAATGTTCTTTGTTACAAGTCATTAGTGGCTTCAGTTAATGAGCATTGGCTGAGGATCAGATATAGTCAAGGCCCCGAATGGGGCTCCGCTGCTTTTCTGCCCACACCTGCTGGCACTTCATTATAACCCGCTCTATGCTGACACTCCCTCGCCTGCTTGGGAGCCTGGTTTCCTGAATTGCCTGGTAACCTCTGGGAGTCAGAGGCCCGGTTATCTCTCCCCTTGATTTGCCCCGGCACCACCCACAGTAGTGATTGGAATTGATGGGCAAGAAAAGAAAACCAATCTTCCATTCTGGAGATACTTCCTCTGGGTAACAAGGATTGTGCCTGGTAGTCTTGAGTTGTTTTCTTTTCTTCCATGTGGCCTGCCTCACAGTAAGTATCAGAAACGTGAAAGTCCCATGGAGATTGAGCTGGAGGAAAAATGCAAGAACTCTAACCCCTAATGTTCTCTAAAACACCAGGGTCCTTAAGTAAATGAAGAAAAAGCAATTAAGGTTCTGGGGAGGCCCTCCTGATAAAGCTAACAATAGTTGCCACTTCCTGTGTGGCTCCTCTGAGAGTGCTACATGCATAATGTCTTTTTAAAATTATTTCGATTTGTTTCAGACATTCGATCATTGTACATCACTACAGCTTGTAAAATGAATTACCCAACATCTTCACCACAACTCCAGGAGATAGTCAAGGATGAAAACGTGACTAATTTGCTTAAAGTCACACAGTAGTAAGAGGTGAAGCTGGGATGCAAATCTTCCTGCACCTGCCTCTGGGTACCTGCGCCCAACTCACTGCCCCTGCTGCCCTGATACCTTGATTGGAAAACCCTGGAGTCTGAATCAGACCTTGGAGGAGGAGGGCTTAAGTTGGCTAGTTCTTTTGTGCAGCAGGTTGGAGACGTACAGGCTGGCCTTTACTTTCGTTTTTCTCTCAAGAGTACAGACCGTCCTGGGTGAAAAGTTCCTTCCTGGTACTCAGGTCAGTTCCTGAATGGCGATTTGTCATCTCAGGTAATGATCTTTGTTGAAGATGATGAATATGGTGATATCCTTGATTTGATTATCACACTGCATGGATGCTTTGAAAATCCATATTGTACCCCACAAAGATGGTCAGCAATTCAATGTAAGAATTATACACTTTTTAGTAAGAATGTAGATTTGAGATATAAAACCAGAAGAACCTGGTTACAAAGGTGAGAACTAGGTAAAAACAAGAGCCCATAAACAGCTCCATAACATGCTTTTACAGATGGCAACAGAATAAAGATGCTCTACTTAGTAGAAGTTCTTTTGGAAGTGAATTTAAAGAGTGAGTCGGCCTGGTGCACTGGACGGGAGGGTTAAAATTCACGAGTGCAGCAGAAACTTGGGAGTATCCTAAGAGACAGCGCAATTAAACACAGCAGACTTCAGTCCTCTACACACGGAAGTAAAGCAGAATGGCCTATATTGCTTCAGTGGGAAACTCCGAAAATCCTTCTAAGGCCTAAGAGATTAGGGAGGGGCCAGCCTGAAAAGATGCATTAGTTAGGGAACAGCCAGTGTAAAAAGTACCCATGTGCTAACGAGCTGACTGTGGGAGTTAAAGAAATGAAAAAGGGGACCAGCAGTTGGCGTAATGGCTATGTTGCTGGACTCCCACGTAGTCGACCGTGGTTCGAGTCCTGGACCCAGTGGCTTAAACTCATGCCAGGCGCATGTGCGTGCATGCCCAAGATCCCCAGAGGAGAATGAAGGAGAAGGGATTGCGGCGTGGCCATGCCCCCTGGGGGGTGATTTCTCACTTTCTGTCTCTCTGTCTCTGTCTGTCTGGCAAGCGCACGCGCCCTATAGCAAAAACCTATCCCCCCCTAAGAAAAAAAAAGAAATGAAAAAGAATGTTTCTGAAAAGATACTATAAAATGTAGGGAATCTGAGAAAGAAAAAAGCTGCAAATGACAAGTGTTACTGAAGGAATAATGGCTCTGGAAGGTAGAGATCAGGGAAAAATAATGTGTTTATTAGCTGAGATTTTAATGGGTGAAAAAAACATGGAAAGTGTGAAAAGAAGTTTCTGCTAAACTAACTTGATGCCTTTCCTACCGGTGGCAAGGGCCAAGGTCATAGACGAGAGCACATTTTTAAAAATCATTGCTGTAATGAGATTCTGTGACGGGAGGAGCGGTTGCCTGTGAGGCTGAGAAAGCGCTTCAGCCTGTTCGCTGAGACAAGTGGCTGACCCCACCTCCCCAGGGGACAAATAGCCTACAGTTAATTACCAGGGCTCCGAAATTCTAGTCACCCTGAAACAGTGGGCTTGGTACCGACTCTCTCTCTTTCTTACATGTGATGGGAGCACAGGCATCTTCATTCCTGACAAAGTAAAAAGAAATTGGGAATGTTCTAGATCTAATAAATTACGCGTTAGGCTACCCGATTTCTTTTAAGTTACAGTGGAAATGTCATTGCTGATGGAAAACGGAACTAACTGAGCAGTTCGCGTGTCTCTACCAGGAACAAGTGTTGTTATTTATGTTTGTGGTAATGTATTGGCTACTCTAACCCTTGTGATTTGGCACATTTGTGGGTGCTTCAAAAAATTCATGGAGGGGCCGGCAGGTAGCGTGGTGATTAAAGGGCGTTGGACTCCCACATGGCTGACCACAATGCAAGTCCTGGACCTAGCGGCTTGCTTTCTAACTTTCTCTCTCTTCCCTCCCTCTCTGGTCAAATTAAAAAATAAAGAAATAAATAAAGTTAAATAAAATAATTCTTTAATAAAAATGTTCATGTAAACTTTAATTAAAGTATGAGTTTCTTTTTGTGGGTACAAAATGTTGAATTAAGAGTTTATTTTGTTGCAAAAAATTTTGAAATTCATAAATAATTTTCTTCATAATATACATGTTCTATATACTTTTTCAAGATCCCTTCATAGAAGAACATCTATTTAAAAAAAAAAAAAAGAAGAACATCTATTTTGATGATTAAATTAATTGAATTACTTAGCAT
>NW_006159518.1:1376489-1389119 GCF_000334495.1 Tupaia belangeri chinensis | reverse complement strand
TGTGTATATATATATATACATATATATACATATATATACATATATATATAAAGTTCTTGCCATAGCACATGTTTGTACACTAGAGACAGAGAGATACTGAGAAGAAGTGAAAAGTCATCCCCTCAGGGGGCACAGCCACATTGAAATCCCTTCTCCTCCCTTCTCTTGGAATTTTAGGCATGCACGCACATGCACCTGATGTTTTTTTTTTTTTTTAAAACATGTTTTTAAAGAATTATTTGACTTAACTTTATTTATTTTTTTATTTTAATTTGACCAGAGAGGCACACACACACACAGAGGAAGAGAGGGAGTGAGGGAGAAAGAGAAAGTGAAAAAACAAGTCACCAGATCTGGGACTTGAACCATGGTTGACCATGTGGGAGTCCAGCACCCTTAATTACCATGCCACCAGTTGGCCCCCTTGATGTGTTTTTCAAGTTGCTGGGTTCAGGATCCAAACTGTGCAGTTGGCCATGTGGGATCTAGCCTCCTTAACTACCATGTCACCTGACTCGTCCTGGGCCTTGTATTTTGAATTGATTTAATATAAAATAAAGTTTGACTTTTTGGAGATTGTGATATGAAAGTCTTTCATGATTGGTTGTCATGAGGTCAATCTTGCTGATCTCTCTCTCACTTCTTATTTTCCTCTGCTTCGTTTTTACCTGAGGTATCAAGGGCAATAGCTCTCTGTGAATTACAGATTATTTGACTTCCCTTCTAAATTAGAAACCATGAGCTTAAATAGGGTATAACTTAAGAGCAAAAATAGGAGTTGGAGCAGAAGACTGGTATTCCAAGTCAGCTTATGGAGAGCACCCCCCCCCATAACCCCCTGTGCTGAGGAGCAGGTGGTGACATTCAAAGTACTCTACCTGTAAATTTTCTTTGCCAAAATGAGTTTTATAAAACCCAGGGTGGGGTTTTATCTTATTTATGGGATATTTTCTCTGTCTGAAATACTCAAAGCTTTGTAAGCAGATATTAGTTAGGCCCAGGCCTATATGTGTTCCATAAATTCGGCCTGTTGAATTCTGAGATTAGGAATCAAAACCCACACAAATACTCTTATTGTTTTACTTTATGGCATCTTTGTCCCACAGAACATGCTGTCCTGAATTTGTATACCTTCCTAATTGAGAAATGAAAGCTAATACTGAATTTTTTTTTTATAGTTTCTCATTTCAAAATATGCTGTAGCCTGCAGAAGAAAATAAGGCTATTTTTACAACTGCTGATTTCAAAGTGTTCTCACTGAGACTGGTATTACTTTATTGTTCTTGCCCATTTTGTAATACATGGTTCATTTTTTGGGGGGAGCAATAAAGGAAAAGAAAATAAAATGGAACATAACCCAGCTACTCTTCAACTAAAGCAATTGCTTATTACATTTTCAAATTTCTCAGTCCCAAACCCTGAAAGTGGTATTTTAAAATAGGGCATAATCTAAAAATGCAGAAAAAGTTCCAAGTCATAAAATTGGTTTTTGCAAAACAAAATTCACGATAGTTTAAAAACTTACAGCTCAAAAGCAGAAATCAGCAGCTTGGGGGTTTGTGAACATTGTGGAAAAGTAATTGTCAAGGCTTAAAGACATCCACTACAGTGGATAAGAATCACCCCAAGCTACCTCCCATTGAATGCCTGTACCGTGGCTCACACAGTGCCCGTCTAGCTACTACTTAAAAACAAATCCACTCTCTCACGAGGCCGGGCATTTTATCCCTGGGAAGAAACATCTTTCATTCAGCCAAGATTCGTCCTTCACGACGAACACATTCTGCCTTTAGTTCTATCACCCAGTATACAGAGCAGACATTGTCTTTCTTTTTCCTACCCAGATCTTCATTTATTTTTGCGTTCTCTTCAGTAAATATCCTGAGTTATTCATAGCACTGGCTTTCCAACCAACCTCCCTCCTTCCTTCCTTCCTTCCTTCCTTCCTTCCTTCCTTCCTTCCTTCCTAAGGTTTTGTGTTTTTTGTTTGTTTGTTTGTTTTTTGCCATAGGGCACATGTTCTTGCTGGAGAGAGACAGAGATGGTTAGAGGGAAAGTGAGCGACCACTGCCCAGGGGTGATGGCCATGCCACAATCCCTTCTCCACCATTTTCCTCTTGGGATTTTGGGCACGCATGCACATGAGCCCAGTATGATTTTCAAGCTGCCAGCTCTGGGACTTGAACCACAGTTGGCCATGGGGAAGTTCAGCACCGTAACCAGCACACTATCTGCTGGCCTCAACTTTCTAAACTTTCTTTTGCTCAGAATCAGAGTGAAAAAAATGAATTTTACATCACAATACAGAACATACACACAGATCTCAAATATTTTAGAAAAGAGTACTTATGTAATATAGGCATGCTTTTTTGATATTTCCAATTCTTTTTTTTTTTTTTTTCCCTTCCTTTAGAAAGTTTCCTGATCAAGACCCAAGGGATTACTCATTACCCACCAATGACTTGCAGTGCTCACTTAGGAACACTGTGCTCTGGGGTTCTCGTTTTAGTTCCAGGGCTACGACACGTAACGGTAGCTGAAATCAGGAAATGGAGTAAGGACCAAGATTTTCTGACCTGGAAAGTGAAATCCATAATCTCTCCCCAGTGTACATTTAGCCTTGCAGAAGGGAGCTCCACTGACTGACGCTCCATTGCTGTGTTTGGGGTCTTGGTGAGCACATGGCAGCTGGGGCCGGAAGGGGCCAAGCTGATGCTGCCTGGAAACAGTGAGCGCTTGAAGCAGCAGTTCATGCTTTTGAACTTGAGCTCTGGAGGGTAATGATAGTTCTAGAAACCCAGTTTAAGCACTGATATAGCTCCCCTCCTCAGTGGGGTATCATGGGGTATCACTCCCATGTCTCCAATTCCAAGGATGAAAGTACTGCCTTTGGGTTAGGAGCCAGCCTGGGAATCGGAGGTCAAAACTACACAAGTTCAAGTTCAGGGGCCAGTCCAGAAGTGGAGCTGAGTGGTAAATGTGATCTTAGAAGCCAGCAGGGCAGGGCAAGGCTGGCATTTTTGCCTTATAAAAAAGTAGATGTAACTGCTCGATGAGCCTCTCAGCACTTAACTGCTGTCTCCAATCAGCACACAGTTAATGAAGTTCACACAAATTAATTAGTGTATGTTGTAAGTGCTGAGTAAGCTCAAAGTAAAGCGAAAGAGGTGAAGAAAGAGACTACCATGCTTTTTAAGAAATAGAAGAGTTGCTTTTATTAGAAATGGCTTTGGAACGACCAGTATGAGGCAAAGGAAAAATGAACGTGGCTTGTTTTCACACACAGAGTAACTGTATTTAGAATTCATAGTTGAAAATAAAACTTAAGGTCACTTAGGAAGATTGCCTTGAGGCATTTAATTATGCCATATTTCTGTAAATTGTATGATATAAATTATGAACATAGGAAAGATTGATAATGAAAAAATGCTAAATGAGCTTTGATCTTATAAAATAGAAACATATTTCTGATATTTTGATGTCTTAGGCTAGAAAAGGCAAGAGAAAGATTATAACACAACAGCTAAAAGGGATCTTAAATATAACGTAATTCCTACTCTTTGGCAGTTGAGTCAACACAATCAGTTTTGGAAAGGGGTAGGAAGAAAAAAATGAACTTCAACAAAGGCACACTATGACGGGCCAAACCAGAACCGAAATAGCCTCCCTCAGTGTCCAACAATAGTTCTGCTTTCCAAGTTGCCTTCAGTTTATCTTTTCTTCTTCATATAGCCTTCAGATTTTTACTTTGAATTTTTAAAAAAATTCATTGGACTGTTTCATTATTCTTGAAATAACTTGTGTAGCTCTAGTACAATCTGAGTTTGTCTGACATGATCCTAGATTATACCAGTTGTCCTGAAATCCTGTTCAGTTAGTGTTTGTCCAAATTCTTTTTTTTTTTTTTGGAGAGGTATTTTTGCTATAGGGCACGTGTGCTTGCCAGAAAGACAGAGAGACAGAAAGCGAGAAATCACCCTCCAGGGAGAATGGCCACTCTGCAATCGCTCCTACCCCATTCTCCTCTTGGGACCTTGCGGACACACACACATATGCCTGGCATGAGTTTAAGCCACTGGGTCCGGGACTCAAACTGTGGTCGACTACATGGGCGTCCAGTGACATAGCCATTACACCAACTGCTGGTCCCTGTCCAAATTCTTTTAAACATAGATTATTTTTAAACAAAAATTAATAGTTGCACTGATACAGTTTTAAATTATTATCAATCTTACTATTAATAGTTGCTTTTGGGACCAGCAGTTAGCGTAATGGCTATGTCGCTGGACTCCCACGTAGTCGACCATGATTCGAGTCCCGGACCCGGTGGCTTAAACTCACTCTGGGCGCATGTGCGTGCATGCCCAAGATCCCGAAAGGAGAATGGAGGAGAAGGGATTGCGGCATGGCCATCCCCCCTGGGGGGGTGATTTCCTGCTTTCTGTCTCTCTGTCTCTCTCTGTCTGTCTGGCGAGTGCACATGCCCTATAGCAAAAACCTCTCCAAAAAAAAAAGAAAAAAATAGTTGCTTTTAAAATAAGATTGGAGGTTGGGTAGACCTGCACTTTATCCTTCCAGCTTCTGCTACTGTCTCCTCCCGCATTGTATTAAAGACATGGGTGAAGAGTTCTCACTTTAACAGCCTTAATACATGGTTAAGTCTGAAAGACCATCATCAATAACTTATCTTGCTTTTTATGAGCTTTTCTGGACAGAAGATAACTTGATACCTTCCTTTCAAGGGCAGTTTATAGGCCTTCAGTGCTAAAACCAAGAGCTCTTGAACACAAACAGTAAGGAGCAGTTAAGTCCTTCCTGCTTTAGACAAGATAGGGGAAGTATTTGATGCTACCGTGCACTGCCACTTGGTGTATCAGCTAGTGGTGTAGCCTAGTATGACCTTCAAGATGCATAAAATCATAAGAATGCCAGTCAGTTGGAAATGGGAAGTTATGGGATATCTATGTGTATATATGTGTGTGCTAGTGTGCATTATTTGTGTAGAAACTAGAGGCCTGGGGACAGTGGGTGGAGTGGTGGTTTGGGTGCTGGACTCCCACATGGCTGACTACTGTTTGAATCCTGGACCTGGCAGCTTGATTTTTCACTTTCTTGTTCGCTCTCTGTCTCTTTCTGGTGAGTGCATGTGCCTTATAACAGATTTCAAAAATAATAATACAGGGACCAGCAGTTAGCGTAATGGCTATGTCGCTGGACTCCCATGTAGTCAAGCACGGTTTGAGTCTTGGACCTGGCGGCTTAGACTCATGCTGGGCTCGTGTGCATGCATGCCCAAGATCCCGAGAGGAGAATGGAAGAGAAGGGATTGTGGTGTGACCATCCCTCCTGGGGGTGATTTATCGCTTTTGGTCTCTCCGTCTCTGTCTTTCTGGTGAGTGCATGCACCCTATTAGCAAAAATCCTCTCCAAAAAAAGAAAGAAAATAAATATAATTAAATAAATCTTTTTTAAAAAAAAGAGAGAAACTAACCAGAGGCTGAGCATTTCTGTGGCAAAGAATTTAGGGAATGGCTGAATGTTCTCACTACTATCATGTAACTATCATTCGTTGTATAGCACAAATCTAAAACTATATATATATATTTTTTGGGGGGAGAGGTTTTTTGCTATAGGGCGTGTGCGCTCACCAGAAAGAGAGAGGCAGAGAAATCACCCACCAGGGGGATGGCCATGCTGCAGTCCCTTCTCCTTTCTCCTCTCGGGATCTTGTGCATGCACGTACACGCGCCCGGTGTGAGTTTAAGCCACCAGGTCCAGGACTCGAACCGTGGTTGACTACATGGGAGTCCAGTGACATAGCCATTATGCTAACTGCTGGTCCCTCAAATCTAAAACTATTTAAAATTTTTTTTGGTAATTAAAAAAATATTTACAAGAAACCATCCAAAGCAATTACCTAAGAATATAAAGGGAATATTTTATGAAAAATTGAATACAAAATTAAAAAAAAAACTATGCCTGGCTTTTAAAATTATTTTAAACCAGAATAAACTCTTACTTTCATTCCCCCTTTCCAGGAACTTTTTGAAGTCCCTCTGTATAACCCACCAATTAGGTGACAGTGATTTCAGTGACCACATGAGAACCAAATGACACAAGTCTGCTAAAGAAACAGCATTATCTACTTAAAAAACTAGTATAGGTTGAATATCCCTAATATGAAAATCTAATATCCAAATTCCAAAATAAGATCTGGAACTTTTCGAGCACTGACATGATTCTACAAATGGAAAATTTTATACCTGACATCAATTCATGGGTCCTCATCAAAACATATGTGTATAGGAGACCAGCAGATGATGTGGTGGTTAAGGTGCCGGACACTCCCACGTGGCCAGACACGGTTTGAGTACCAGACCTGGTGGCTTGGTTTCTCCCTTTCTCTCTCTCTGGTTAAATTAAAATAAATGAATAAATAAATAAAATAAATAATGAAAATAAATATGTGCATAACACAGTTTATTCAATGTCTCTAAGGGGAAAAAATTCCCCTCCAAATGCCCTTCATCTGCAATGCATCTTTTTTGCTTAGTTATCCTTAACACATTAGCTTTTTACTCTATTCACGGCACATCAAATTTATTTTTCTGTTAAGTACTTATGTGTGAATAAGTATAAAAATAATACTACTGATGGCATTTGAATTCAGAATCAGGAATGATGGCAAAGCTAATAACCATAGCCTGTCCATATACGTGGCTGAGACTGCAACACCTTTGATGGTTCGATGCATGTGAACTTTGTTTCGTTCATGACATTATTAAAGTAGTGTATAAAATAAACTTTAGGCTATGTGTATACAATTTACATAAAAACACGAATTTTGTGTTTAAAACTTGGGTTCTATCCCCACAATATGTCATTATATATGACATAATATTTCTAAACTATTTCTAAAAAATCCAAAATCCCAAACATTTCGGGTCCCAAGCATTTCTAGTAAGGGATACTCAACCTGTACCGTTCACAGTGATCTTGAAGTAGTTCTTTCTATAGTATGGACTTCCTGATTGGATCAACAGTGGGTGGGTTATCTTTGTGCATTCCTAATTAGTACCTTGGTTATAACATAACCCATGTAATATATACAAAATACCTCTTAGTGTAGACTGAAGGATGTCCAAGTAAATAAACAGACATGGTTATAATAGCAAACCTAGGTTTCACACTACATATGTGGAACATATGTCTAACATTCCTCTCTAGTCCTCGGAATTGCTTAATTTTAATTTATGGTTTCACATTTCTGAGACAGTTTAACACATTTATATCATAATCCCAAGTGGAGCCACAGTTTATAGGGGATATTCAACCTGAGGTTCTTTTGAGAATATGCCCATGGATGACAAGTTACCACATATATTGTAGAAGATGAGTTTACATGCACTTTGAGAAATATAACTTCTCATGTAGATCCGAATTATTTTACTCATGACTATGGAGTAAGGATCACCATTTAGAGTAGAAATGATTCCTAAGGCCTGAGGAGAAGACTGAAACAGACCTTTCCTAACAAAGAGTTAGATGAAACTTGACAGGACTGAAACGATCCGTCAGTAATTAACTGCTTGCCAGAATAGCATTTGGTATCATTCAAAAAAAGACAGCATAATCCACATTCTACAATGTGCCATCTACAATGATCAGCATATATGCACAAATTACTAGACAAGTAGGAAACCATGACTCATAATTAAAAAAAATAAAGACTCGTTAATAAAACAGACTCTGGGACCAGCAGTTAGCATGGCTATGTCGCTGGACTCCCACGTAGTCAACCGTGGTTCGTGTCCTGGACCCGGTGGCTTAAAAACTCACGCTGGCACGTGTGTGTGCGTGCCCAAGATCCCGAGAGGAGAATGAAGGAGAAGGTATTGCGGTGTGGCCATCCCCCCTGGGGGGTGATTTCTTGCTTTCTGTCTCTCTGTCTGTCTCTGTCTGTCTGGTGAGTGCACGTGCCCTATAGCAAAAAAACTCTCCAAAAAATAAATACATAAAACAGACTCTAAGTGATGTAGATAGTGTAATTAGTATATAAACACTTGAAAACAGCTATTATAAAAATGTTCAAGTACTTAAAGGAAAATATGAATCTAATATATGAACGGATAAGGAAGCTTTTTCTTTTATCCCTAATTAAAAAAAAAAAAACCTGAGCCAAAATAATATTGTTCTTTGGGATTTATAAGTGAAAATAAAATATGTAGTAGTTTGCTGTTAAATTTTAACAAGTAGCTCTTTGGAAGAAGAGTCCTTGATATACAGCGTGTGCCAAATTGTGTGATGTAAATGATCTCACTATTATCGCTCTGAAGTTATCAATGTTACGTCAACAAGATCACAAAATTTCAGAAAAATTAGTATTCACATCTTGAAAGTCTATATAAGCTAGCTCCAGTGCAACACTGAAAACATGACAACCAGCAAAAGAAGGACAAATGGAATTATACTGTGTTAAGATCCTTACATTTTGAATTAAGTGGTACAATATTAACTTTAAGTAGGTTGAGCTAAGTATTTATATTATATCATAATCCTAAGTAGAACTATTGGAAATAGTATAAAAATGTATAAGATATCACTATATAATTTCACATGGATTACTGAAAAATAGCCTAATATTAAGCAAAACAGAATGAAAGTAGACATACAGGACAAATAGAAAATAATGCATATGACACACTTAAAATGAACCGTATCGATAATTACATTAAATATAAATAGACTAAACACTTCAATTAGTAGGTAAAAATTGTCATACCAAGTGAAAAGCAAGATCCAACTACAAAGAATCTTCAAAAAGTTCACGGAAAATGCATGAAAACTGTAAACTGTGTAGATTTCAATGTTTTGCATAAAAATAAACTTATATTTTAATTCAAGTTTTCCACAAGCTTTTTGAGGTCCTTTTCTATATACTGTCTACATGAAATGTACTTTAAATACAAAGACACCTATCAATTGAAAATAAAAGGGTAGAAAAATACAAAGAGTAAGTTTAAAAAAGTTGGTGGGATGATATTAATGTCTGATAAATTAGACTTTGAGACAAAGTGTATTATCGGGGATTCAGAACAATGTTTCATAATGACACAAGGTTTAGTTCATCATGAAGACATTATAATTCTCTGTGTATATATACGTATATACTCCATGGACAGAGTATTAAAAACTTGAGTTTTAAAGAATTTAGCTGCTTTTGCTTATCGAAAAGAAAGTTTGCAAACAGATGGGCATTAAAATTTGTCCCAGTAAAAGCAAGGGAGGAACATAACAGCTTAAAAATCTCAAGTAGTTCTTAGGTTTAAGATTCTGTAATTGTTTCTGGAATAGCTTGATTATGGTGAGACTCTTTGGATGTAGCTTCTATTTTAATTGTATAAATTTATAAGCTTTATAAGAATAAAGTGAAGGGGTATGGTGTTTAAGGCGGCTGGATCCCACGTAGCCGATTGCACGGTTCGAGCTGAAAATACAGTAGTCGAAAACACATGGAGTGCATGTGTGTCAGTGCCTGAAATCCCAAGAGAAGAATGGAGGATAAGGGATTGTATCATGGCCATCCTTCCTGGGAGGTGCTTTCTCATGTTCTCTCACTCTTTCTCTCCTTGGTGAGCCCATGTGCCCTAGCGCAAATTAAAAATAGATGTGAAATTGAAGGGCTGATGATTACACAGTATCTAAAGTTGGCAAAATATTATAAATAATCAGTAAGGAGAGGCAATTTATTTGACAAGTTTTATCTTTAAGAAGTAGAATTGTGGGAACCAGCAGTTAGCGTAATGGCTATGTCACTGGACTCCCACGTAGTCAACCGCGGTTCGTGTCCCGGACCCGGTGGCTTAAAACTCACGCCGGGCGCGTGTGCGTGCGTGCCCAAGATCCCGAGAGGAGAATGGAGGAGAAGGGATTGCGGCGTGACCATCCCCCCTGGGGGGTGATTTCTCGCTTTCTGTCTCTATGTCTCTCTCTGTCTGTCTGGCGAGCGCACGCGCCCTACAGTGAAAATCTCTCCAAAAAAAAAAAAAAAAAAGAAGTAGAATTGTGTTTATAAAGGGTTAAAAGTTAATATTTATGGGAGTATTAGGGCTTAAATATTTATATATTTCTTTATATAAAGATAGGGATGAAAAAATCTTTCATTGAATAAAATGTGTTTTTGTGCTCCTGATACACTTCAGCACCTACAGAGTAGAGTCAATGGAAGTATAAACAATCTCCAATGTATTAACCATAATATGAAAGCTTGAACAAGATGCAAGGAGCCTTATAAACAAAATTTAAAATACTATATAAAATCCATTCATTAGACCTGCCACAGTGGTATGCTGCTAAAACCCTGTGGTCTGCTTGCTTGGACAGTATGGGTGACCTAGATTTGATTTCTAGACCTAAAGGGTGCATATGGTGATGTGGGCTTGTAGCCCCAGCAACTTGGGGATCCTGGGGCAAGAGAATTGTGAGCTGGAGGCTGGTCTGAGGAACATGGTAAGAATCTGTCTGAAAAAGAGCTGGGCATGGTGGTGGATGCCTGTAGACCTTGCTGGGAGAGTCACATATGGCAAGACTCTGCTTATTAAGAAAAAAAAAATTTCCAGGTCAGCAGATGGCATAGTGGTTACATTACTGGACTCCCACAGGCAACTGGGGTTTAAGTCCCAGACCTGGTAGCTTGAAAATCACACTGGGCACATGTGCATGTGTGCCCAAGATCCCAGGAGGAGAATGGAGGAGAAGGGATTATGGCATGGCCATCTACCTTGGGGAGTGATTTCTTACTTTTCCTCTCACTTTCTCTGTGTCTCTTTCCGTCTCTCTAGTGAGCACATGTGCCCTATGGCAAAAACCTCTTAAAAAAAAAAACAACAACCTAGAAAACTATTAGTAAACTGTATTTAATTCAGGTATATTGCTAAAACTAATAAAATTACATCTAAAAGCATGATATTTTAAACATTCAGGTAATCATTTAGAAGAGATTTAAAAGTTTTCTAGGGTATGTAGTTGTTTTGGGGGATTAAAAATAATTTTATTTTTAGAAAAATAAAACTTTTCTAGATTTGCCTCCATAAATATCTATCGACGTTAACTGTATTTAATTCAGGTATATTGCTAAAACTAATAAAATTACATCTAAAAGCATGATATTTTAAACATTCAGGTAATCATTTAGAAGAGATTTAAAAGTTTTCTAGGGTATGTAGTTGTTTTGGGGGATTAAAAATAATTTTATTTTTAGAAAAATAAAACTTTTCTAGATTTGCCTCCATAAATATCTATCGACCAACAAAAAGACTTTTAAAAACTATGTTATTATTTCCTTTTACTCTCAGATTTGTCCTGCTTTGCATGAGAAGTTATATGTCATCTACTCAAGGGGCAATATCCATCTATCAATTAACCAACTGGCAACTCTTTTTAAATATGTATTGTAGGCCTTTTGTACTTTATTTTATATTATTTTTTTGGAGATTTTTTTTTTGCTATGTGGGCCATGCACTCACCAGAGAGACAGAGAAAGAGAGACAGAAAGTGATAAATCACCCTCTGGGGGGATGGCCACACTGCAGTCCCTTCTCCTCCATTCTCCCCTCAGGATCTTGGGCCTACAGAGACATGTGCCTGGTATGAGTTTTAAGTCATTGAGTTGGGGACTCAAACTGTGGTCAGCTATGTGGGAGTCCAGTACCCTAACCATTATGGCATCTTCTGGTCCCTGTTGTGTGTGTGAGTGTATGTGTGTGTGTGTGTGTGTGTGTTTGTTTTTTTTGTTTGTTTGTTTGTTTTCTATTTAGGGAGCGTTTACTCATTATTATTGGTGAAGCAAGTAAAGACTAGTGTAAACCACAGTTACGTGGAATCTCAATTGTTTAACTTGTTGAATTATCAGCTTAAATAAAAACTAATCGTCTACAGTCTAGAGTGATACCCCAAGGCTTTTTGTTATGTTTTCTGATGCCAACGATATAAATCACTCTTTTCTGTTGCTATCCAACATGCCTGAGATCTGTTCATATTTTGAACTAATTTGAATTATTTACCTCTAAAATAAATGGCATTTTTAGATTTATAGGCATGTGGGTACTTCAGTGACCAAGAATTTCAATGGTAAATGACTCAGGTTTCCTCTTTTCTCTCCACATATTAAATATTTTGATGACTTGGACAGGGCACGTTTAACTATTCAAATTCACTTGCATATGAGTACCAGTTCAATATAATTAGGATCAAGGGAAAAATAAATATATGGTTTTAATTCCCAGAGGCATGTGTTCTCCTCAGAGAGAGTGAGAGCGAAAGTACCTCCTCCCGGAGTGTGATACGGCACACTTCCTTCCCCTCTGTTTCTCCATCCTGTCAGGATGTGGGGCATGCACACACATATGCCAGGTGTGTTTTTCAAGCTGCCAGGGCTGGGATTTAAGTTGCACAGTCGGCCATGTGGGATCCAGCACCCTTCATCATTCAGCCCCATGGGTCTGAGTGTGTCTCTCCTTACATGTCTCTCCTTAAGCCACTTAAAAATCAAACGTACCTGGGAACCAGCAGTTAGCGTAATGGCTATGTCGCTGGACTCCCATGTAGTCGACCGTGGTTTGAGTCTCAGAC
>NW_006159518.1:1372742-1373538 GCF_000334495.1 Tupaia belangeri chinensis | reverse complement strand
CCCCCTGCCACTAGCTTTGTTTGTTGGAGGCTGAATTATCGGTAGAAAATCTTCATTTTTCCTGTCCCCTGCGATGACTAGTTAGCAGGAGCCATGAGGAATCCTCTTCTGAAGGCCTCAACTCTCCTGCCATGCTAGCTTTGTTTGCTGCAGGCTGAATTATCGGTAGAAAATCTTCATTTTTCCTGTCCCCTGCAATGACTAGTTAGCAGGAGCCATGAGGAATCCTCTTCTGAAGGTCTCAACTCTCCTACCTGGGCGGAAGGACCTAAATCACTTGTCTAGTAATTATGTGTTCATTTATTTTTTTGCCATAGGGTGCATGCACTTGCTAGAGAGATAAAGAGAGAGAAAGTGAGAGATCACCCCCCAGGGGGGATGGTCGTGCCACAATCTCTCTTCTTCTGTTCTCATCCTGGGAGTTGGGGCATGCACATACACATGCCAAGTGTGACTTTCAAGCTGCCAGGTCTGGGACTTGAACCACAGTTGCACATGTGAGGATCTAGCACCTTAACTACCATGCCACCTGCTGGCCCCAATAATAAATTTTATAAAGATTTGTTTATTTTCTCATGAAAGAAAAGATAGGCAAAGAGAGAGGCCACTGCAACAGGGTCTGTGTGCCATGGTCCACCCTCAGTCTCAGCCAACTCTGATCACAGGCACTTGCATGACCAGCATGCAGGAGACCCTGGATGTTCTCCTACAACTCTTTGTGTACATTTAAAAAAAATTTTTTTTGGAGAGGTTTGCCATAGGGTGCATGCGCTCGTCAGAAAGACAGACATAGACA
>NW_006159518.1:1353078-1372710 GCF_000334495.1 Tupaia belangeri chinensis | reverse complement strand
ATGGCCATGCTGGAATCCCTTCTCCTCCATTCTCCTCTTGGGATCTTGAGCACAAGCACACATGAGCCTGGCGTGAGTTTAAGCCACTGGGTCCAGGACTTGCACCACAGTCGACTACATGTGAGTCCAGCGACATAGCCATTACACTAACTGCTGGTCCCTCTTAGTGTACACTTAAGGTTTTCATTCATGGGGCCTGTAGATGGTGTAGTGGTTACATTGCTGAACTCCTACATGGGCGACTGTAGTTCAAGTCCCGGGCCCAGTGGTTTCAAAATCACGCCAGGCACATGTACAAGCATGACTAAGATCCCAGGAGGACAATGGGGGAAAAGGGATTGCATGTGGCCATTCCCCCTTGGGGTGTATTTTTCACTTTCCCTCTCACTGTCTTTGTCTCTCTCTCCAGAAGAGGGCATGTGCCCTAAGGCAAAAACTTTTTTTAAAAAAAGTAGAATTCATATGAATTCTTTACAAACTAATCCCTCACAGGAGCTAATTGATCACACCTGATTGTAGTTTCCTCTGCACAAGTGTTCTCCACATTACCATCCCTCTGAATCTGTCATTATATTTTTCCTTTTATTTTGTTTCTAAGATGCTCAGCGGTAAATTTGAGGGTCAAGCACAGCAGTCATGCAAATTGTTATTGTGGGTATTTATTTGTGTGCTGATGTGATCCCCAATTTAGTTTACCTTTTGTCATTATTTTTGTACTCCCATCCCTAATTATTTTTCTCACTCTATTGGACATTTTTATAAGATACCTGAACTCCATTTTCTAGAGAAGGCAGAGAACAAATCAAAGAAATATTAAATCTGGCGTCATTTGAAAGACATTAGGAAACGTCCCTCTGCTCCCTTTTCTTCCTACTAGTCAGGAATTCTGAACTTCTTCCACTAGAAACTAATTCATTTGGATTAAGGAGTATTCTGTGTTAAGAGGAGATCTTCAGAGAGAGGACACCTGAAACTTAGGTCACTGAAAGGGTGACTTTATTTATCTGAACTTTTTCAAATGGGTAACTAGGGGTTGGGTGGATGAGAATAGAGATGGTACAGGATGAACTCGAAATCACTACACCACGGAAAGTGGGAAACAGAAAGGAAGAAACAGGAAGAGAATCCATTATTTTCTGATTTTTGCTCACCGCCTTGAGGAGAAATGAGAATTTTCGTTTTCTTTTTTTTTTTTTTTTGGCCTGGGGGTATCTTCACGGATAAAGAATAAGTTAAATAACTATGGCAACTAATGCTTTTTTTGCTGAACTACTTGGAAAACTTTGATTATTGAAGCATAGAAATGGAATACAAAATGAATGTAAAGGGTCCCAATTTAAAGTCACCCAGTTAGAGTGGAAATCATGGACTTTTGTCTCATTCTACTTGGTATTGAAGCAGACATGTTAGCTGAAGGGGGGACAGGCAAAATACAGACTGCAGTAGAGAGAAAAACCTATTTATGTACTACAAAAAAGTAGGTGCCAGGGACAATTGGCAATGGTGAATACACACCCCAAAATCAATAAACCCGGAGAAGAGTTAATATAGTGCCTGAAAGCAATTCTGAAAGAGCGAGAGAGGAAAGGGAGCGAGAAAGAAGCTCCCCCACCTTCCCATTCTCTGCAACAAACCAACTAAACAAAACCATACGGACGTGCACGAAAAACTAGATGTCAGAAAAAGTATTGAGCGCCAGGAAGAATGATTCAGGCAGCAGAAAAGACAGATAAACAAGCAGCTGAATTGTAGATTTAGAATACTTGACAGTTTGCACTTGCCTTGCTGCTGAGAATCTTGTGGATGGAAGCAAAATGAGATAGGATAGCAAGTTCCTGCAAATGTTTTCCTCTTAATAGACGCAAGTTTAATACCATTTCATGACTTGGCAAATTTACGTTAAATGACTTCACAGACTTGTCTTTGATTAAAAGTTCATTTTGGTTGCTTCCAGGAGAAAAGTCAATTAGGCAGCACTCCATTACAGACAACAGGAATAGAAAGGGAAAATGAATGGCCGTAGATCCTTGGAGGTAGTGGCTTATTGATATGTTTTCTGCATGGAGCTGAAGCTTCTTTTATCACTCGATACTGAATCTGGATCTCAGGTGGGAGGTGGCATTTCCTTTTAGAATCAAGCTATAAACACTGCAAGTAAGAAATCCAACTAAGAAACATACAGGGTGTAAACAGATGTACATGACAGCATTTTCTCCGGAAGGGGACTTGTGGGATAGTTTAATTGTACTGCCCCCACCGTGTGGGAGTCTGAGAGGATTTCAGTAAAGTGCTTCATGAATATTTATTAAGGTGGTAAATAAAGATGGCTGGATAGGTCTTTATATCTCAAAGCAGCAACATCCTGGGAAAAAGAAAATCATGCTGGGAATTTGTGAAGTCCTTAATGCCACATGTGTCAGGGAATCATATTATTCACAAATGGTACAGCCGGGCTGAGTTGTAGCTATTCCTCCGAAATCAAAATTATGTTTTACTACCCACTCCATTCTCATCTGGTTGCTGCCACTTAATTTCATTGCTGATGGAGTCTCCTGGTTGCCTTTCCTAGACTTGCAGGTGGGGTTATAGTATCAGACAGGAGCTGAGCTGTGGAAAGCATGCTGCAGGTCTCTAAAGTGTCTGGGATCCACTGGGAAGAAAGTTATTTATTTGAGGTCTTTTTCATTCTGCTGCTGAATGTCTTTCTTCTTATCTCTGGCCTCCTCCCAGCACTTACAAAGTTTCTCCTGTCTCTTTCCCATGACCCTGATGCTCCCTGTGGCCTACACTCCCTGCTTGTCTGCTCCAGTTTCTTCTGAAGAACTTACTTCATTGCTTCTTCATTGGGTGCTGAAGTAGTAGCGAATGCAATTAACGAATGGATCTCCTAGATAAAAGTCTTACCTTTAACCACAACACAAGAGGACTGTATTTATTTTATAAACTGCATTAGGGTCCTTAGGTGCTGTTTGTGGTAGCAGAGTCATACCAATATTTGATGTCTGCAATAATTTCTTATATTCTTCTGGATTCCACTTCAAGTTTTATGTTGTTTTATTTTTAAATGGTAAGAGTCACCGTTAAAGTCTCTATCTTATACTTCTCATTTGCCCTCTATGCTAGGAGGACATTGAAGATCAGCAAATTTCTCCTGCTAAGTCTTGAAGACTGATTTACCTACCCCCCACAGATCAAAGTAAGGTTAGCAAATGGATCTAAATCTAATTCTAGATTGACCCTTTCTGATTGGATTCTTTTTCAATCCACTTAAAACTTAAGCCAATAGCCCAAAATAGCAGCATCTTTCTTTTTTCAAAAGAAAGCAGAAAAAGGCAGGTAGGAAGCCCTTATGTTTTGTGCTATCATTGGGATACAGTTAGGGATTTGTAGTAATCACTACAATAACCAACCCAATTAGGCCTTACTAAATGCTTGCTGAATTGGATAGAACTAAGGAATTTATTTGAACAATTATCATTTCACTTAGGTAGCTACTCCATTTTTTTTTTGAAATATTAGTATTTTCCCAAACACAGCCCTACCAAAAAAGGAGAAAACCAATGTTCTCAGGTAATGTTGGCTCTGCATCTTTTTAGTGTATGTTATAGTTTAAATGTGTCCTCAAAAGTCGTATGTTGTGTTTTAGTTGGGATGGGATTAAGAAGGTGAAAATCTGCACATGGTAATCTCTTTGACTGGACTAATATACAAGGTATTCATGGTGGGAAAATCCATTTTGTATGCTATAAAGATATACATGATTGAATGTCAAAATAAGAAAGAAAATAAAAGAAAAGAAAAAATAAAAGGTGAACATTCAATCTGATTATGGTGTTAAAAGATGGGACTTCTGGGAGGAGTTTAGGATTAAGGTCATTAGGATGAGACCTCTTGATTAAAGCAAGGTGGGTTTGTAAAGAGAAGGAATGAAACAGAGACAGACACAAGCTCTGTTGGCTCAAGCTTTAGCTTGTCAACACGTGAGGCCCTCTGCCATAGTATCCACCAGCAAGAAGACCCTCACCAGATAGTGGCCTTGTACCTCCAAGCTGTCAGTTGAATAAATCTCTATTATTTTATTTTAGGACTTTACCATAGTATGTGTGTGCTTGCTGGGGGTAAAGAGAGAGAGAGACAGAGAAAAAGAGCATAAGAAATCACCCCCAGGGGGTAAAACCACACCACAATTCCTTCTCTATTCTCCTCCTAGGATTTTGGGCACATGTGCACACACACTCCGAGTGATTTTCAAGCTTCCAGGTCTGGGACTTGAACCATGGTCAGTCATGTGGGAGTCTAGTGCTACATGCTGGCCTCTGAATCTCTATTTTTATAAATCACCAGTATCAGGTATTTTCTGTTATTTGCAACAAAATGGACTTGAGCAGTATCTTAATCCCATGAAGTAATTTTGCTTTGGTCTTCACCTGTCTCCAGAAGTCTGACTTCTATAGCACTTTCTCCCACTTCACAAAAGTTCTTGTAAGTGGGAACCAGCAGTTAGCGTAATGGCTATGTCACTGAACTCCCACGTAGTCGACCGCGGTTTGCGTCCCGGACCCGGTGGCTTAAAACTCATGCCAGGCGCATGTGCGTGCGTGCCCAAGATCCCGAGAGGAGAATGGAGGAGAAGGGATTGCGGCATGACCATCCTCCCTGGGGGGTGATTTCTCGCTTTCTGTCTCTCTGTCTCTCTCTGTCTGTCTGGTGAGTGCATGCGTCCTATATAGCAAAAACCTCTCCAAAAAAAAAAAAAAAAAGTTCTTGTAAGCTACTTTCGTATATCACATAATTTTGTTTTGAAATCCCCAGGCTGTAGCCTGTGTAGCCTGGGGTCCCTCAAGAAAGCCACAGCTGTAGCTTGTTTCCACAACATCTTGAGGAGATATGGTTGGTAAACACTGTTTACACTGCCTCGTGGATCTCATCGTGTTTAATTAGCTAGGGCAAAAGTCAGGCGGCACCACAGAAATCTCAACAACTCACGTCATCCTGCATTGCTCATGCCACGGCTTCTCAACTTCAGGAGGCCGCTCTGTGGCAACTTAGTCTTTCTCATGTCAATGCCTTTTGTTTCATGAAGACAACATTGTCTTAATATGTGTGTCTATCTTCATGATTTTCAGGGAAGGTTTTAAAACAGTGCTTGCTGATTTTTCCACGAGCTGTCTTGTGATTCTCTTCTTGAACCAACTAGCACATGATAAGATAGGAGGCATGCTGGGTTTCTGGACGGTGATGGAATGTTTACCTCTATTCGCCTTAGACATGCACAGCTACTGGGCACTGCTCTGGAGACAGAAGCTAACACTTGACTTTCATAAGATATTGAAATTTCAGTGTACCTGTAGCATAGCTTTTATTCCTTTTACTCCCATATTCATACTGGTAATTGTTGTACTAGGTCCTGGTTGATGGCAAACTAGATAGGATTTGTGGATCTACTTTTATCAGACTTTAAGTGGTGTAGAGTGTAGTAAGAAAAAAAATTCTTATTTAAAACTTGAAAACTTAATTCATTTGTAAGTTCTGGAAAGGCTGGTGAGTAGACATAGCCTTGCTTAGGTTTCTGATTTCTGTTAGTTTAAGGAGTCTGTACTTGGTACAGAGTCAGTTGAATGAGCGAGGGAGCAGGGGGTAGAAGACACTGACGACATTCCATTCTTCCAGTGGTTTCTGACAGTTTTCCTAGAATTCCTAGAATCTGGGTTTGAACTTTTGTGTACAAATAAATACTCCAATTAAAAAAAAATGACAGTGGGAGCATGCACTTGCAGGAGAGAGGTAAGGTTGGCAGGGGTAGAAAGCACTCCCTAATGGGACATGGTCATGCCACAATCCTCCCTACTTCATTCTTCCATCGTGTTGGGATTTGGGACGTGCATACACACACACACACACACACACACACATCTGGCATGTTTTTCAAGCCACTGGGTCCAGGACTTGAATTATGAGGTCAGTCACATGGGGTCTGGTGCCCTTAACCTCCAGGCCAGGCCCTAAATATCCAAATTTACCTCAAAACTAAGTAGAAATATTTAAATAGGATATCTTTGTTGTCATGAATAGTGGCATCAGTGCTCCCTTTCAATACATTGGAATTTAGGAATTGAACAGATACATTTGTTCATCAATTTTTCACCTTAATTAGGGTTGCCCGATTTAGCAAATAAAAAAACAGATCACCCAGTTAAATTTGAATTTCAGATATACAACAAATAGTTAATCAATATGAGTATGTTTCAGGTAATGCTGGAACAAATATTATGTAGCAATAGTTTATGCTAAAACATTCTTTGTGTATCTGAAATTCAAATGTAACGGTACTTTCCTGGCAACCTTAAACTTTTTTTTTTTTTTAAAAGATATTTTTTGGCATAAGGTGTATGTGCTCACCAGAAAGGGAGAGATGGAGACAGAGAAAATGAGAAATTCTACCCCTCCCCCCAGAAAGTATGGCCACACTGCAATCCCTTCTCTTTCATTCTCCACTTGGGATTTTGGGCATGCACACACACACGGTTGTCAAGCCACTGGGTATGAGACTCGAACCACAGTCAGTCATGTGGGAGTCCAGTGCCTTAACCACCATGTCAAATGCTGGCCCTGGCAACCTTAATCTTAATGTAATTAAGTAATCCAGTGAGAACAGTCTCCATTCTCCTTTCTCTGTCAGTCTCTCTGATTCTGGACTTCTGAATGAAAAACCAAACTCCTCAGCATCCTGCCAATTCAGTATTATTAGCATCTGCAAATAGAAGTAGAAGCCTTTAACAAAAGAGGCATAAAAAGAAAATCTGACTTCTTAACTACTGCAATTCCCATCTATAATCCTCTCCCAGTTCACGGGAACTCAAGTCATTAGCACATGATATTTTGCAGCTGGCTGAGCCAGCTGTTGTTACCGGGATTCAGGTGGGGATAGGAGGACATTTACAATTTTTATTCAGAGTTCCCTTCCAAACCCAGATGAATAAACATGTAGCAGCAGGTGATGCAAAGAACCTAGGAAAAGAGCTGAAAGCAGCGTCTCATCACTTAGGCAAATAGGAAATGCAAAATCTAGTCTGCGTGTAAAATCCTGGAATGTAGGGCCTGCCATTTGCTTTTCCCCAGGTGGGATGTTTTATATCTTCAGTGTGCAGATGTGCAAGGTTTATATTACCTCACAGCGTCGTTGAAAATGGGCCATCAGAGCCACTCAGAGGTATAAATTTGTCCCCCAAAATGGTCAAATTACTAAATTATTCTCCTGTTTCTCATGTTCAGCCCCATTTTCGGAGTCATAAGTTAGAGGAACACGGTCATTACTTTGGAAGTTTCCGCTGTTTAGCGTCCAGACCTGAGGCACTCAGGAACGTACCTCTAGCAGTGCAGTCTATAATCACTTCAGAAACACCACTTAGGCCCTGCTCTTCTTGTCTCAGAGGCTTGGGATGTTGTTGTGTTTTGCACTTGAGAACTAATGATGGTGTCTCCTGGCAAGACCATGCTGGACCAATGGTCAAATTAAACCATCGCTGTTCTAACAACTCTGGAACTGGGTTCAGCGGCTAACATCTATTTAATGATGTATTCTTTTTGAAATTTTCCATTTGAAGTCTTTTCCAAAAGCAATAAAAAGTCTTTGGATTTCAATCTCAAAGTCAAGTCTTTTTTTTTCCCCCCATACAAAATCAGGCTTAATCTTTCTGAAAGACTTGAGGAGGTTCAGAAACTATTCCTGTGGGGCTCGGTTTATTCACACAGGACACCTGGGCAGGATGGCTGCCACGGTGCAAATTTTCAAAGGCATTCTTGGACAGGGTGCTTTGATGTCTTTCTACACTTAGGAAGAATAAGTGAGTAGATCCATTTCCATGGCCTTGCCTATTTGGATTACACCTGGGAGGACCAGAGCTTCATGGACAGGTGGAAGAGGTGATCTTGTTCTGCACATATGAGAGGACTCTGAAAAGTTCATGAAAAAGTGGGATTAAAGTAGGAGTTGGTTGTGGTGTAAGAAGTTTTCAAATCCCTACATAGTTTTTTATAATCCTCCTTGTGCATGAACTTTTTAAAGACTCCTCATATGTCATTACTACTGTAAAGCCCTCTGTCACTCCCCATTAGCTACCAAATAATGTTTGAACTTTTTAGCATGGCTTTTAGACCTCTGTGGAGATCTGATTGGTCCATAATGACATTGTAACTGGCAACCCTACATCGTGAGGGATTGTCCTACACATCGAAGGACATTTAGAGTGCCTGGACTCCCTGTCACTGCCGAGAAGAGAGTTCCAAATGTTCCCTAGGGGTGGGTGAAGTTCCTATGCAGAATCGCCCTTTCAGAGTATAGCCCCAACTTGACCTTTCATACCTATATGAGATACTTCAAAAAGTTCATGGAAAACCAGAGTAAAAGTATAAGTTTTTTGTAGTACAAGACACTTTTGATATCCACCTGTAGGTTTTAGAAGACTCCTTGTACTTCCATTATTTTGCCGGGTGAGTACCATGTCACAGACACAGTATTTGCTATTTGCTGCTGTGAGGATTAAATGGATGATTAATAAGACAGCTTGTACATGTCATTGATCCTGAGGAAGGTTCAGAAGTGGAGGATATTCTCTGCACCGGCTCCTGTCTTGCACATGGTTTTGCTCTTATCTGTATTCCATCCGTTTAGGTGGAGTACACTTTCCAGACCTCTCCATGTCCAAACCCTACCTCCCTACCTTCTTCTTTTTCTTTTTCTTTTTTTTTTTTTTTGAGAGGATTTTGCTACAGGGCATGTGCGCTCCCCAGAAAGACAGAGACAGAGAGACAGAAAGCAAGAAATCACCCTCTGGGGGAATGGCCACACCACAATCCCTTCTCCTCCATTCTCCTCTTGGGATCTTAGGCACACACGCACATACGCCCAGCATGAATTTAAGCCACCAGGTCTGAGACTCGAACTGCGGTCAACTACATGGGAGTCCAGCGATATAGCCATTATGCTAATTGCTGGTCCCAAACCCTACCTTCTTTTAGGTACCACTTAAATGATGCATGAAATCATTCTCTCTTTTGAAGATTATATTTTTCTTTCTTTTTTTGGGGGGGGGTAGGTTTTTGCTCTAGGGTACATGTGCTTGCCCAAAAGACAGAGAGAGACAGAGAGAAAGGAAGTGAGAAAAGCAAGAAATCCCCCAGTGGGGATGGTCATGATGTAATTTCTTCTCCTCCATTCTCCTTTCGGGATCTTGGGCATGTATGTACATGCGCCCAGTGTGAGTTTAAGCCACCGTGTCTGGGACTCGAACCGTGATTGACTACATGGGAGTCCAGTGACATAGCCATTATGCCAACTGCTGGTACCGAGGTTTATGTATTTCTTTCATGAGCAAGGGAGACAGACAGAGAAAGAGAGAGAGACTGAGACAGAGAAGCTCCCCAGCAAGGTCTTAACACCATGATCCATCTGCAGCTTCCATCCAGCTCTGGATCATGGGCAAGTGTATGCCTGGTATACTCAGCGACGTCTCCAGATTTGAATCTGGAACCTCCTAGGTGGGATTGCCTTGCAGGGTGTCGCATTTTCCTGTGGCACCACTGACTAGCCCCTGAAATCTCTCTTAATCTCCTTAATCTTTGAATGTCTTCATCTCCTAGAATCTATGTTAGGCACTCAAGGACTCAGCTGTGAACACAGATGAAAGGTGTTGACTGTATATGGTATAAGAGTGCAACAACAATGCGAAGCCCAGGCTCAGCGGTAGCACAGAAGAGCATTCCTGAGAGGGTTTCTACAGGAGTGATGCTTGGGATGAATTCTGAAGGCAAAGAATTGATTTTACCAAAGGACAGTGAAAGCATATTCCAGATTAAAGGAGAGGTGATGGAGGCATGAAGGCATGGTCCATTTCAGCAGAAGCAAATGGAGCACTTAGGGAAGTGTAAGGCAGTGAGGTCAGCAATGCAGCCAGAAGCCAAATCATGGAGGGTCTGGTGTGCTGAGTTATGGAGTTTGGACTTCATTCTGCAAGCTGCAATGATTCTGCCATAATTAATTTGTGTTTGTTTTGTTTTTAAATGATTACTGGAGGGCACATATGCTTGCTTGCAAGTGAGGGACAGAGAGAGAGAGAGAGAGAGAGAGAGAAATAGAGCACTCCTTGGTTGGGTATGGTCATGCTACAATCCCTTTCTTTCATTTGTCCATTACATCATGATTTTGGACAGGCATGCAATGCATCCAGCGTGGGTTTTTGTTTGTTTGTTTGTTTTTTGTTTTTCTTTTTCTTTCCAGTATGTTTTTTCAAGCTGTTGGGACCAGGTTTTGAACCATTATCTGTCACATGGGATCCAGCTCCCAGGGCAGTTCTTAATCTCTGTGGTGTTTTGTGTGTTCTACAGAGCTTACTAAAACATTTTGTAGATTATAGATTTTCTAGAATTGTTTTTGATTAATGAATGAGTAATGAGTATCTAAAATTTTTTTCTTATTTAAAGAAATGGATATTCATTTCATTTTAATAAGCTAACGTGGAGATCTTGGATTTACTTTTAAACATATTTACCATTGAACTACTTTTTTCTTTGTGTAAGCAGTTAACTTCCAGTTTCTTTGGCCACTGTTGACCAGTTGTGAGTAAAATCATTTATTCTTTGTTCTATTATTAATTTTGTATTCATAAAAAGTGTGTTGATCATGATGACAATGATAAATAAAAAATTAAAATAGATGGGTTAAATATTAGAACCTATCACTACCTTTTCTTTCTTCTTTGAAAAAATATGAACCTCAGATCAATCCTATCCCCATGTCCTAAAGGTGAGCAGGCTTGAACAAGTGACTTCAAGAGGAGGGAAGCTTAGATGTGTGGCTTTGTTTTCAGTGTCCATACTGTTGACATTTATACCCTGGCTTATATCAGTTGACAGAAAATTGGAGGAGAAATGTTTCCAAATTTTCTTGGATCTTAAAACTGCAAACAGGCAGTCTACTCTATTCCAAAGTTGCTGAAATGCTGAGTGATGAATTATTGGGTTGTTGGAAAAGTCATGATGGATTTTTGCATAGAAAAACATGGAAAAAAATCTGTCATGACTTTTCCGACAATCCAGTGTCTTTGTAGAATATAAACTGGGTGCATTCAGACCATTCAGAACAGCCTGAACGCTCGTTGTTCTCTTCTTCTTTATTGAGTTGGGGAGATGACCAGACGTTCAAGAGACAGTAATCCAGTGGGCTTAAAACAGCCTTACATATGCCCTGAGGTGGATGGGAAATCCTGATGGGAATAATTTTATAGCTCTGATGGTCAAGATGAATTAAGCTGATTTCATGTTGATTTTAAACCCACATAATGAGGTGACACTTTTAAGATATGGCAAACTTTGGCCACTAACTCATTTTATCAACTTTTTCATTTTCTAATTTAAATGGATCAAGAAAAAAAAATAATAAAACCAACATTCTTCCTGTTTTCTCTGTGTAAAGTGATCTACCTGTAGATCTGGGCAGAAGGCGATGCTTTCTCATTTGTAATACCTTCTCCATTGTTTGTGGAAAAAAATGAGTGAGGCCATAAAGAGAAAATACCAAAAGGTGTGTTCCTCAGGCTGGGCTATTTAAAATGAATGTCTCTGCTTTTTAATGCAGGAGTTTAGGGAAGATTGGGAAGAGTTTGCATCAGTTTGCCCCATCTGGCCTCATTAAAACAAATCATTAAACTAGACTGGCTCCTATATGACCCTGACACATGGATAGTTTTCTCTTTAATGTTATAGGCTCTTCATAAAGTTTGTAAAAAAAAGTATGTATTATGAGAAAACTATGCATAAATTTCTGTCTTTTTTTTTTTTTAGATTTTTGCCTTAGAGTTCATGTGCTCATGAGAGAGAGAGAGAGAGAGAGAGAGAGACAGAGACAGACAGAGACAGACAGTGAGAGGGAAAGTGGGAAATCACCTCCTTCTGGGATCTTGGGAATGCATCTATGCACACCTGGTGTGATTTTTCAAGCTACCGGTTCTGGGACTTGAACCGTGTCAGCCATGTGGAAGTCCAGTGATCTAATCTCTATACCATCTGCTGGCTCCTATGCATGGATTTTTTTTTTTTAATTGCACAAAATAGACTAAACCTTTTATTTAATCTTGTCATGGCTGTTTTGGCATCTCTGTTAGTGTAGAGAAGTGTTTTCCAGCCATAGTGCTGTGGGTATACCGGGCTGGTTGGTCCTTCACTGTGGTGAGCTGTCCTGGGCAGGCAGAGCCCTGGTCTCTACCAGTAGATGGATTAGTGCAGCGCCCACCCCCTCCCCCATTCTTGACAATTGAACATATCTCTAGACATTGTTACACATCTTGGGGTGGAAAGTGGGTAAAATCCACTGTTTCAAGGTATCTTGCACTTAATGGGCATCCACTAAATAAAGTTACAGTCTAAAAGAAGTGAAGAAATCTATCCACACAGTTTATATGTGATTAGCCAGCACCCGCCATCTCTCCTGACTTAGCCAACATTTATCTGGACGCTAATTCTGAACCACAAAGAGTAATCAACAATCACTGTTTCGAGATGCTAATAGCCCCCAGTAGGGACAGGATTTAAACTGCAGTCAGTCATGGGGGGCCTGTGACTCCCAGAACAGCCCTTAACCACCAGGCTGCAGGTGCGCAAATCTGGGTTCTGAGTGCTGTATCCAGGGTTGTCATGTCCACCTATGAAGGGGATAACAGTACTTTGAAAGAGTTCAGGTTCTCAGATAAGGACAGCATTGTGCTTACTTATTTGTCTATCTTGTCTACTTTCAAAGGGGGATAACAGTACTTTGAAAGAGTGTTCTCAGAAAGATAAGTACAGCATTGTGCTTACTTATTTGTCTATCTTGTCTACTTTCAAAGAGCACTTAAGGTTTTTTTTTTTTTAAAGAATATTTTTACTCTAGGGTGCATGCGCTTGCCAGAGAGACAGGGAGAGACAGAAGTGAGAAATCACCCCCTGGAGGGATGGTGGTGAAGCCATCCCTTCTTCTCTATTCTCCCCTCAGGATTTTGGGTGTGAATTCCAAGTCACTGGGTCCAGGACTTGAACTTCAGTCGACTATGTGGGGGTCCAGCAATGTAAACATTATGCCATCTGCTGGTCCTGTGCTTACAGTTTTTATAAGAAAATAATTTTTAACTTTTTCCTTTTCATGCTTTCCCTGGGAAAACTCATTTAAGCCTATGACTTCAGCAATCACTTAGATGTTATGGTTTTATTTCAGTGCCAAAAATTCTCTTTTTATTGAAATATAATTCACATATCATAAATTGTTTATGACTTCACAAACATAAATTGTATACTTTAAAAGTGTATAATTCAGTGGTTTTTAGTATATTTACAATGTCCTAAAATCATCACCATCAGAACATTTCTCACCCCCCAAAGAAACCCTGTACTCCATTAGCAGTCGCTCCTAATCCCCTGCCCTCACCCGGACCCCACCCTCTGGCAACCACTGATCTACTTTCGATCTCTGTAGATTTGCCTCCTCAGGATATTTTGTATCAGCTGAATCACGTGGTCCGGGACCTCTAAGATCAGGCTTCTTTCTCCTTAGCATACTGTCTTCAAGGTTCATCCTGAGCTCGATGACCTATTTTTCCCACCATCTGCCTGTCTATGCCTCACGTTGCTTGGGTATAACTGATTTCATCATCCATTGGCAAAATTATTCCCATTCTCGTCAACAATGCCCAGCTACCCAAGCCATAAAGCTGGGGGCCACACAAGCATCTCCTTCTTCCTCACTAACATCCAATGGGTCAATGAATTTTGTCCATATGTGGTGCCTCTGCCTTAATTCAGATCTTCATTATTTACCCCCAGATTGGTTTAGTGGCCTCTTAGTAGGTTTTTTTTTGTTCAGGACCACAATATTCAATTTGTCATCTAAATTCTTTCTGTAGTGATATTTACAATTTTATTTTTATTCATGATGGAGCACAGGTACACATGATGGAGAGGAGAGAGAGGGAGAGAGAGAGAGAGAGAGAGGAGAGAGAGATGAGCACCTTCCACAGAGTCACTTCTCACCATATCGTCTACCTCCAGTCTGTCAGATCTTAGGCACTTTTACACATTCCCTGAATGTTTCATGCTGGTCAGTCTTGGGATTTGAACTGAGGCTGCATGTGATATGTAATGTCTCCTGAGGGACTCATTACCACTGCTCTGCTATGGAGCTGGCCCTCAGTAGCAGTCTTTCGGTTATCTTCCTCTTCTGCTTAAATTCTTCCGTGGTTGCCCTTTGCCCTCTGCACTAGGGCCAAAAGCTTCAGTGTGGTTTCTGAGGCCTCCTCTGATCTGGATTTTTCCTCCATCCTATTCTCTTACTTTCCCTTCCCATGTTCTACTCACACATGACCAATAACAACATTTTTACAGTCTCAAATATTCCATGCGTTTTAACTCTGTCTGAGACAGGAGGAAGGAATGTTCAGCTCCTCTGAGCTGGACTGCCTTGTGGCTCCTCCTTCTCTAAGACATCTTCTCTGGCATCTACCACCCTCCACTCCCCCAGACTGGGTAGTGGCTCTCTCTCTCATGCTTGCATGTGTTGCTCCTTTGATTGTAGAACCCTCTGAGGTAGAAACTGTGTCTTGGCAGTAGTGTGCTCAGGCTGCCAGAACAAAATACACAGACTGGGCATTTTAAACACACGTGTTCCTTTCCTCACAGTTCTGGAGCTGGAAGCCCAAGATCAAGCTTTTGGCAGGTGGGGTTTCTTCTGAAGCTTCCTTCCCTGGCTTGCAGATGGCCACTTGCTTACCATGTCTTCACTGGACGCCCTCTGTCTGTGTCTGTGCCCTAATCTCTTCTTATAAGGACACAAGTCCTACTGGATTAGGGTCTACCTTAATGACTGCATTTTAAGTTACCCACTTCTTTGAAGAGCCTGTCTCCAGTTACAGCTGCATTCTATAGTGAGGGTTAGGACTTCAACATACGAATGTGAATGGGGTCAAAATTCAGTCCACAAGAGACTTTCCATTTTACTTTGCCAATACCTAGTCTTTATTATTTATATTTTAAAAATTTATTTACATTCATTTACTCTACATCATTACAGTATGCAAAATGAGATTTTTCATCCAGAATACACTGAATTTTGGCTCAATCAAGGATATTACCGTATGTGTTATTGTCAACGAATACTTTTCCATTTTTTGTTTGAGATACACACACACACACACACACTTATATCAAAGGGATATGTATATATTTAGTGACTGCAGTCACTAAATAGGTATTTTTTTAATTTAGAGAAAAACAGTTTTAGTTTTAATAGATCAAAATTGAAAAATGTTAAGTAAAGTTTGCTTATGGCTTAAAGTCAGGAAAAAGGTTAGGATTCAGTTCAAACAGTAGATAGACGAACATATCAATAGTTCAAGAGAAGATAAAAATCCTTAAATCTGGAAAAAAGGCATAGGAAAAAATCAGAATGTTTTAGTCAAAACTCATAAAATTCTATATCCCCAGTTCAGTCTCATGGGATTAATCTCTCTTCTGTTGAATTTGTAGTGATATTTTAGTCTGGTCTTTCTACTTGGATACTGGAAATTAACATTCAACGTTATTATTGATCTTTCCATACTCGCCCCTGCCATTAAGTTGGCCATTCTCTTGATCATTTTTTGTACTCTTATTTCTGTGTGTCTGACTTTAGTTTTCCTTGTATAGCTCTCCCTTCAGAATTTCTTGGTCTAGTGTTGGTAAATTCTTTCACGCTTTGTTATCCGAGAATGTTTTTGCCTTTTCTTCCCATATGAAGGATAATCTTGCCAGGTATAGTATTCTTGGTTGAAATTGTTTTTCACTTAACATTTCGAATATATTTTCTCATTCTTTCCTTGCTGCCATTGTTTCCGGTGAGAGGCCTGACATTAGCCTGATGAGATATCCTTTGAAAGTAACTTGATGTTTCTCTCTTGCCAATTTTAGTCTTATCTCTGTCTGTGGTTTTGGTCAATCTGGCTATGATGTGCCTTGGAGAAGATCTTCTCGGGTTGATTCTATGTGGGGTCCTTTGTATTTCTTGGGTCTGGATACTTGAATGCCTCTCTAGGTTTGGAAAATTTTCTTACAGGATTTCATGGAAGAGACTATCAATGCCCTTATTTAGTTTCTTCGCCTTCTGGGATACCTAGTCTTTAAATAAGGTCTCAATGAATATGGGAATAAATGAAAGCATACAAGACTAAAAGTCATGGAGAAGGAGATGATAAGAAAGAAGGGAGAAAAGGAAAGTGTTAGAAAGTCACACTAGGAACTCAGGGTAATGACATTGCTAAATGTTTGCATTGAATTTAGTGCTGAGTTCCATTTTAATTTCCTGAGGCTAGGGAATTTAAAAAACCCACAAAGTTATATTACACATTATGAAATATTATTTTCAGTAGACCTATTTTATAATTTTTAGTTTCCCCCTTTTCTTTAAAGATAATTCATTTCTGCCATTTCCACCTAGATTGTATTTAAATTTAGAAAATTTAAAAAACTCTGTGTGCTAGGATTTATAAAATTAATTATAAAATTTAATTTTATTCATTTACTTGGCCAGGTGGAGGAATGCAAATAAGTGGCATTTTAATATAATTCACTTCTAAAAACAACTTCATTATGCCTGATCCAAGCAGGATTGTCTCTGCATTTTCTCTTTCCACCTTCAGCATGATTAAGTCCTCCTACTGAGGATTTAACACTGGTATTTGAAGGAAATTGATAGAAAACTAGAACCAGATAAGAATTAATTCATTAACCTGTACTTTGTTTTCAAGAAAGAGGGCTTATATAAGGTTGTGACTAACTTAGGAGTCCAGCAAAGGTCTGACTTTGGGAGCTGTTGACAGAGAGAACCGCAGACACTTCAAAGTGGTCTCATTTGACCTTCGGTAAGACACCAGCTCTGTCAGACACTCAGCTTCTTCCTCCTGCGTATGAGGAGACTGGAACAGGACTTCAAAGGGCCAGTCTAACAGTATCATTCTGAAATTCTATGGCTCCTGGATGGAGCAAAAATTAGTGTTCTGATGGCCCCCCAACAATTTTAATCTAGTACTGACATCACTATCAATTATCATTTTGGCAGACATTTATTGAATAATCAGCATGTACCTGAGCTGTGCTGAGTACTTCGTATATGTTATTTTTATAATCCTCCTCACAAATTAGGTAAGTACTCTGATGTCATTACTTTACAGATAAGATGAAGAGTTTGGAAAGAATCAATAACTTACTACTAATAAATAGAGGTATTTCCAGTTGAATGTTGCTATATGATTTTTGTGGTTTGGTTGTAAGGTCTAACTACTGTTATGCCACCAGGGAGAAGTAAATATTTGGCTAGTGCAAGACTTCCAAAAGTTTGTGGAAAAAATGGAATTAAAACATGAGTTTATTTTGGTGCAAAAAAAATGGAAATCCATGCATCATTTATTTATTTATGTTTTGTTTTTTGCCATGGGATGTATATGCTCACCAGAGAGAGAGAAAGAAAAAACTGAGAAGTCATCCCACAGGGGGTGTGATTTGTAAACTACCAGGCCCAGGACTTGAACCATGGTCAGCCATGTGAGAATCCAGTGCCTTAGCTACCATGCCACCTGTTGGCCCCCATATATTTTTTTTAAAAATTAATAAGCATTTTCTATGAACTTCTGAAAACCCTTTGTACTGAGTTTAGAACAGGCTTGTTAGAGAAGAGGTTAGAAAAGCATGGTGCATATATCATCATATCACATAAGACAATGTAAAACCACATGACAGCTTTTGAAGCCCAGCTGTCAAAGTCCACTGGGAATACCTCTGTTGTCACAGTTAAGATTATTGGACTGGCTGCAGCATGAGAGAATGCAGAGAGAGACTGAGAAGGAAGTTGGAAGCTACCCCCTGCAGAGCTTGATCTGGAGCTGAATGATTCTCAGAGGGGTTGCTGTGGGTTGACTGGTGCTCCTCACCCCAAATAAGAGCTGTGCTGAAGGCCTTAGCCCCAGAACTTCAGAATGTGACCTTATGTAGAAGTAGTGTCTTTGAAGAGATGGACCTAATCCAGTGTGACTGGTAGCCTTATACAACAGGGAAAGTTGCACATAGACACAGACATACCCAGAGGGACGATGATGAAAAGACATACAGGTGGAAGACGGCCATGTGATGCAGGGAAGCATCTACAAGCCATGGAATGCCAAGGATTGTCAACCAATGCCAGAAGCCTGGAGAAATAAGGGCTATCCTCCAGAGCCATTAGTGAGAGCCTGCCCTGATGATACCTTGAGTTTAGACCTCTAGCCTCTAGAACTATGAGATAATGATTATCTGTTGCTTGAAGCCACCAGTTTGGTACTTTGTTACAACAGCTGTAGGAAATGAATATGGGGTGAAGGAGCTGAGCTCAGTTGTGGACCAGCTGCCATCAGTTCAGCAAGTGGGTAGCAGAGTGAACTTCACTCAGAGGATGGGAAGAATAAGGGGAGCTGTGAATATTAATTCTAAGCACTGTTGACCATTTTCTGGCAGCTCTGTGACTTCACACAGATTCTATTAGAAATATGGCTGATGTTCTCTTAGAAACACCCCAGCCTATCAACAGGGTTCATTTCACTCCCTCAGATTTTATCTGAAGAGCAGTCTATTCAGGGTCATGCTCTGTGGTGTGGTGGTAATGCGGTGCTCAAGATGAGCTGGATTCCATATGGTGACTGAGGTAAGAATCCCTGACCTGGTCAGCCTGATACAAGCTGGGCAGGTACTTAAGTATCCAAACTCCAAAGGGTCGAAGTAGAGGAGTCATGGTGTGACCAGACCCTGGGGAGGGTGCTCCTCTCTCTCATGTACATGCACACGTGCTTTATTGTGAATAAAAAACAATTTAAAAAGTGTAGCGTATTCATTTAAATTAATAATTATTTTAAATCTAAGTAGTAACATATAGCTTTCTTTAATAAAATTTCAGCCAGAGTAGGGCTGGCAGGCAATGTGCCGGTTGGGGTACTGGACTTCCACATGTGCAACTCAGTTTGAGTCCCAGACCTGGAGGCTTGCTTTCACACTTTCATTCTCTTGTCTCTTTCTGGTGAGCATGCATGCCCTGTAGTGAATTTAAAAAATAATAATAATAAAATTAAAGAAATAATTCTTTAAAATTTTTTTCCAGGGACTAACAAGTGGTGTAGTGGTTAAGGTGCTGGACTCCCACATGGTCAATGGTGGTTTGAGTCCTGGACCAGGCAGCTTGAAAATCACACTGAGCAAGTGTGCATGTCTGCCCAAAATCCCCAAAGGAGAACGGAGGAGAAGGGATTGTGGCATAACCATCCTCCCTAGGGGAGTGATTTCTCACTTTCCTTCTCACTGTTTCTGACATGTGTATATGCCCTATAGCAAAACTTTTTAAAAAAATTTTGGCCAGAAAAAATTATGAAGGGCATATAAGTCCTATGGTCTCAGATGGGTAAAAGTAGTGTCTGATGACAGAAAGGGGGAAATTGTGTGACAGGATTGTTACAGGTTTTCATTTACTTGTTTATTTGGAGAGGTTTTTGCTATAGCGCATGTGCGCTTGCCAGATAGACAGAGAGAGACAGAGAGACAGAAAGCGAGAAATCACCC
>NW_006159518.1:1338472-1353045 GCF_000334495.1 Tupaia belangeri chinensis | reverse complement strand
GATCCCTTCCCCTCCATTCTCTTCTTGGGATCTTGGGCACACATGCATGCACACGCACGCAGCATGAGTTTTAAGCCTCCGGGTCTGGGATGTGAACCGCGGTCGACTACATGGGAGTCCAGCAACATAGCCATTACGCTAACTGCTGGTCCCTAGGTTTTTCACTTATTTGACAGCAAAGGGAAACACTATTTTTGTCTTATGGATTCATTTACAAGTGCTGAGAACTTACACATGTAAATGCTTCTGCTTATTTATGTAGAGATTGTAGGGGAAGGGAAAAGGGTAGAAAAATTATAAAAGTGACACAACTTGAAATAACAGGGATTAATTCAGTCCAAAACACTGACTTGATTTACATACAATGAACATAAAAACTGTAAGTTTGTTATTTGCATGAACTAAAATAGATTCTTGTCTTGGGCAAGAAAATTTACCTTAGACTTAAGTTGATTTATTTGTATTAAACTAGATAAATTACTTCAGTCTTCCTTTTGATTCAATGATGCATTTCTTTTTAATTACAGGTACCTTAGAAGAATAAAAAGATTCTTTCTGTTTGTTATGCTTTAATGTGAAGCAATATCATTAAGTCATTTTTCTCCTAAAACCTAGCTGGTAGAAATAATGGGGAGGGCCACAGAATTGAGCACAGTCCTTCTTTTAAGAACTCAGGTATTGGGCTGGCCCCTTAGTACATTGGTTAAACACAGTGCATTGGGAACTGGATTCCACAGGGCAACTGCAGTTTGAATCTCCATATCAGCTGCTTGGAAAACATGCCAGGTATATGTGTGTACATGCCCTAAATCCTGACAAGATGCAGAAATGGAGAAAAAAAGAATTGTGGCATGATCATGCCCCATTAGAGGGTGCTTTCTCTCTTTCTGGCAAGTGCAGGCACTTTTTGACAATAAGAAAATAAAAAATAAAAAGGACTGAGATCTCTTGAAAGTAATAGTCATCTAGAACAAAAGGTTCAGGTGATTAGGAGGAGGGTTATGGACCAAGTGGCAGATTAAAGAACCAAGTCATCAATCTCTAAGGTTCTCCTAGGACTGACCTTATAACAATGAAAGGGCGAGTCAGGCTTGACCCATTGGCTCCCTTCCATGCACACCTCATGACCCCTTCTTACAGTCTCAGGCTAGAACCAAGAATTCTATTACTGGCTCGAATTGTGAATAGATAGGTTTTGAAGACCTGCCTGGAAACCCATCAAGGCAGTGGTACATTTTTTTAAGGTACCTATTCTTGTTTGTTCTGTTACTAATAATAGATGTACCCCAGTCTGAGTAAGAGAACAGAGGTTTATTTAGCTCACAGGTTTTTTTTTTTGAGAAGTTTTTGCCATAGGGTGCGTGTGCTCGCCAGACAGAGAGAGAGAGAGAGAGACAGACAGAAAGTGAGAAATCACCCCCCAGAAGGGATGGCCATGCCACAATCCTTTCTCCTCCATTCTCTTCTCAGGATCTTGGGCACGCATGCACACGTGCCTGGTATGAGTTTTAAGCCACCGGGTCCAGGACTTGAACCATGGCTGGCTACATGGGAGTCCAGCAACATAGCCATTATGCTAACTGCTGGTCCCTAGCTCACAGTTTTGAAGGCTGAGAAGTCCAAGAACCTGGTGCCATCATTTGGAGAGGGTCTTCTGGCTGAATCACAACAAGGCCATGGGCAGGAGTGTATACATCTGTATCTGTCTCTACTCCACACTCATTTCCTCTCCTTATGAACCTACCAGTATCCAAGTAAGGGGTTTCACCTTGATAAACTTATCCAATCCTAATTGCTCTACCTCTTAATTCCATAGTCAGATTAAGCTTCCTTTTAATACTATCACAATGGCTCAGCAAATTTTAACATGTAAATTTTGGGGGAATTCATTGAGACCATAGCAGATTTTGCCATGTTTGGGTCTCCTTAAAGTTTATATGTTGAAACCTAATTACCAATGAAATAGTATTATGAGATAGGGCTTCTAGGTGGTAATTAGAATGGGAGGAATGCCCTTAAAAGGTGGCCAACAGAGATTTTTCTCTCTCCTTCTACCATGTGAGGACATAGCAAGAGGAGTCATATTTGAAGCAGAGGGGGAGCCCTCACCAGACATGGAATCTGCTGGCATCTTAATCTTGGACTTCCTATCCTCCAGAACTGTGGATAGTACATTTCTATTGTTTATTAATTACCCAATCTAAAGGATTATTACAGCAGACCAAACAGACTAAGAAAGTACCACGCCTTCTCATTCACCACTGTTTTTGGAACAAAACTCATTCATAAATTTAGGTCTACTTGCCCTTGTCTTAAGATGACAGGCTAAAAAAATGACTTCATAGTGCAGAAGTTAAGCACTATGTATAGGGAACCAGATCTTGTATAGCCAACTGTGGTTCGAATCCCAGCCCAGACAGCTTAAAAAGCTAGCAGGTTGTATGATGTTAAGGTGGCTGGATTGCAATGGCTGACTGCACAGTTCGAGTACTGGACCTGGTAGCCTGAAAAACACACTAGGCATGTGTGTGTGGGCGTCCAATATCCCTAAAGGAGAATGGAGGAGAGAGTATTGTAGCATGGCCATCCCCACCCCACCTCACAGAGCAGATGATTCCTCCCCCTCTTCCTCTTTCTGTCTCTTTCTGCCCCTTTCTTTTTCTCTCTCTCTCCAGTGAGCACACATGCTCTATAGCAAATTAAAACAAGCAAAAGAATACTGGGCATGTGTGCATACCTAGGAGATCCCGACCAGAGGGATAAATGGGGAAAACAAAACAAAACAAAAAAAAGATTTTGGCATGACCAGATCCATTGGGAGAGTGCTTTCTGTCTCTCTGGTGAGTGCACGTGCCATCTGACAATTAAGAAACTAAAAAGATGACAAGATATGAGTAGCCTCTGATGAAAGCAAATACTGAGGGAATAGAAATTGTACCTGCTTAATTTTTCTAGTTATTTTTCTTAATTTTTCTTATAACCTCTTGATCTCATTAGAAATGTTCCAAGAACCTGGAGGCTTGAATGCAGTTAGTTAGTTTAGGTTAGTTCAGACTTGGAATGAATTTTATTTTTCTGAAGTTCTTATGTGCTCTATCCCTTATATCGCATTTCTCATCTTCTCATTTCAAATGGAGTTTAGCTATTAATATTTTTCTTTTTTCTCTCTTTTTCTTCTTTTTCGATAGGCTTTCACCAAGTCACAATTCTCCTGCCACCCAATTGCATTTGAGGCTACAGCTGGGACTATAGGCATGTAGCACTATGCCTGGCTCTGTTTTCAGACAGGGTTGCCCTTTGTTGCCTAGGCTAGCCTTGAACTTGGGATCCTCCAGCCTCCTGAGCCACTCAGATTACAGGTGCATGCCACTACGCTCAGCTTTTAGGTTGGACTGTGAATCAATCCCAGGTTTGCCCTGTGGTCCCAGCCTGCAGAGTGCAGTGTCTTAGCAGTCACATCACCCCAACTGGGCTGTTTCTTTTTCATTTCTTGAAGTATAATTACATTCAGTAAGCTGTCATCATTTGACAAAGGGGTACAGTTGTGTAGTCAACAGAAATGAAGGACAAATCCAGTATCCCTAAATCTCTCATGTTCCTTATGGTCAACCCTTTCCCAGGCGATGGCAATCACTGATTTGTTCTCTGTTCCTATAATTTTGCATTTCCTAGAATGTCACACAAATGGAATCATATAGTTTATAGCCTTTAGATTTGGCTTCTTTCACTTACAATAATGCATTTGAGCTTATCCATGTTAACATAGGGTTCAGCTTTTTTTTATAGGGTGCAGCAGTAAAATTAAGGTTTTGCTGAGTAGTGTTCTACAGTATGTAGGCACTACAGATTGTTTACTCACTCCCCAGGGCAAGGGCATTTCAGGTAGTCTTAGTTATTTTCAATGAATAAAATCATTGTAAATATTCATGTGTGGGGGCCGGCAGGTGGCATGGTAAATGGTGTTCAACTCCCACATGGCCGATGGCAGTTCGAGTCCTGGACCTGGTGGCTTGCTTTCTCACTTTTCCCCTCTCTCTCTCATTCTGCCCCTCTCTGGTCAAATTAAAATAAATAAACACATAAATAACGTTAGATAAAATAATTCTTAAAATATTCATATGTGAATTTTTGTGAGAACATAGATTTTCATTTTATTTATTTATGTGTTTTAAATGTAAAATACACCTAACTTAACTAAAAGCAACAGGGAATCTCTAACTTATTGAAGAATCTATAACTATTTAGTAAGAAAAATGAGAAACAGATATGTTCCCACTACCCAATAAACACTTTTGGATACAAGAAGAGAGGGAACTTAAATATTTTATGCCTTGATTTCTTAGTTGCCTATTGATTCTGCAATAATTTATTTTAGCAACACACGTGTTAGGAAAGACACATTTGAATCAAAGCAAAGGGAGGTGTTAGACTAAATAAAGGAAGGTCCTAGAAGAGATATTTTGTGTGAAAAAGTCAACCAAACAGTTGGGTAGCATAATCCTCAACTAAACCTCATCACTGCTTGATGAGTGTATGTGGTCAGCTTAAGCAACACTTCTATCTACCACTGTCTATGACTCTGTACCACAGAAAAGTTAGAACCTGATTGGTTTTGGGCCAGCCAGGTGGTATGGTGGTTAGGGTGGCTTGATCCTACACATGGCTGACTGTGCAGTTCAAGTCCTGGATCTGGTAGCTTAAAAAACACACTGTGTGTGTGTGTGTGTGTGTGTGTGTGTGTGTGCACAGAAAATCCTGAAAGGAGAATGGAAGAGAAGGGATTGTGATATGGCCATCCCCCCTGAGAGGGTGATTTCTTACTTTTTCTTTCTCTCCCTCTCTCTGGAGAACGCATGTGTTCTATAGAAAAACTAATAAATAAATGAGTAAGTTAGTTGATTGGTTTTGAAGAACTTTTAAGTGTGGGCCCCAAAAAGAAAGGTGAGAAATGGTTCTACCAGTCCCCCTAGGATGAGTTGTTTAGTGATGTCAAGAGTAGTAAGGTATTCACGCCTCTCTCTAAGGTGAACTCTGTGAACTCTGCCCTTCTATGATGCTGCTGCTGCTCAGTCATATGGAGTAAAAGAAAAAAAAAAAAGAAAGAAAGATTCTATAACACTTTCTTCTCTTCTCCCCAATTCCTTGAGTTTCCATGCAACCTTCCTCAGCATCTCTACCTAGATGTATTTCTATAAAAGCAGAGCCCGCATTTCTTTGGAGATCAAACATGTAGGCAATGCTACTTCTGATTCAAGTAGACAAGTCTTAGCCTTTTGTTTTTGTTTCAGTTGTAATGCCTAGGTTGGAGAAACTGTCTTGAGTTCCAACCCTTTTTTGATTTGAAGCACCGTTGTGGTGGTGACAAATTTGCTGGGTACCCACACCACCACAGAGGCATCTTATGTCATTTTTCAGTGAATGTTTTGTTCCTAAGAAAATGTGCTGGTCGTAGCTGAATCTTGTGTCTGTGAGCTGCTTTGTCTACCAACCTGTAGTTTGCTCTCTGTGCTCTAGGCTTTTGTTTGTCCTCTCTGTTTGCCTCTAAGGAAGCTGAAATGTATGCAAGTTGTCTTGCCATCTCAGGGTCTCTTTGAACATCTGTCCAGTTAGCTGATCATCCGTTTCCTCCTCCCACTCACACAGTCCCACAGAGACAGAACTTGCCCAGGTTTGCACATATGGTTGATGTTCACAGCTTGAAAGTGTCCGAGCTATTTAAGTTTGATTTTCATTTTAATGAAAGCCCATAGCTTTGCCCAGAGATGAAAGCAAGGTGTTAGAAATTCCCAGATTTCGAGGTCATTAGATCACTAAACATTAGTTCAACCACGGCTGTTCCATTTTCAGTAGAGGAATACTCATTAATAAGCAATATTCAAAAATATCCACCTCAAAATTTTAGAGGATCTGAACTGGACATTTGGTGTCTGGTTTTAAAAGTTTCTTTGAACCTAAAATATTCCATCTTAGTGGGTTGTATGGCTATCAGATGGTTAATAAAAGTAATAAAAAAAGTAGTTCATGGAAACATCTAGTTAGGAAAAGAGTTATTAATATGCAGTGCCCTTAGTTTAAAACAAAGTCCTTTCCTCAATTCATTACCGACTGTACGTGACCAACAGCACATTCCCCCAAATGGCTACTGTTTTCTTCTTTAAACAGGAGAGAATTTAAACAGAGAAGAACATGATAGCACTGGGGGAGGTGGTATCTGTAGTTATTTTTTTCATCTGCATATATGTATTTAATTGCCAGAGGGCATGTGTGCTAAAGAGAGAGAGAAGAGAAGAGAAGAAGAGAAGAGGACAGAAAGAGAGAAAGCACCCTTCAGTGGGGCATGGTCATGCTGCAATCCCTTCTCCATTTTTTCATCCTGTCATGATTTGGGACACACATACACAGGCACCTGGTGTGTTTTTCAAGTTGCTGGGGCTAGTATTCAATTATAGTCAGCCATGTGGGACCTGGTTCCCTTAACCACGAGGCTATAGAGTTGACCCCAAGTACCTGTGTTTTAGTATTACCAACTATAGAAATGAAAATGTGACATAAAGCTTCTAGGCTAGTAGAGAGAAGGTATAGTGAGAAATTTTCTTTTCTCTCTCTCTCTCTTTCTTTCTTTTTTTAAAGGGGAAGAATCCCTGAACATAACAGCTAATTTGTCAACACATTCTCTGCACTTCTTACAGATTGATAATCTGACTGGTTGGTGTAGAGGTCTTAATGCTAACACACAGTTGGGATTCTGCCCTTTCTCTGTAGAGCAATGCTTCAAGTGTGTTGATGCTTTCCTGTTCAATGTTTTCCCCTTCCCACCCACACCACATATGTAGCTAGGAACATCTCAACATGCTTTGACATCGCCTCCTCCTTCCCCCTTAACCCCATGGGTCCTTAATGGGTCCCACGCCCTTTTGCAGCTGTAAAAGCCATTAGACATAGAGTTGTGTTTCCTCACAGGGGAGCAATGTCCAAACCCAGTGAGTCGGAAGTGAGAAACACGAATCATTTTCAATTAGAAGATAGTGGGCCAACAGTTCAACACAGCCTCACCAGTAGGGCTTCTGTGAAAGACAGTGACAATTTGTAACAAGGAATACGTGGAAAAGGTTAGAATCATTGTGTTGGAGAAAGGAAATTCTTCACTCAGGAGGAGGGCTATTCCATGCCCTGCCATGCTTTTAGAGATTTTCTGGGAGTTTGGGAGGTTGCAATGAAATTGCAAGGTTAGTATTTTGGTGAGACCAAAGGACTAGATGGAATTCATGAGTTTTAGCATCTTTTCACGGTTCTTTGGTTAACTTACTTGATCTTGAATAACTTCCCCTGAGAGTCAACTCTTACAGAATCACAACTGGAGTACATGTTATTAGGAAGGCGAATTACTTTGTCAGAGAAGTCAGAAGCATGTCATATGGCTTGCTAGACATGTTTTCAGTAGCTGTTTTATGTTTCACAGGTTTGCTCTGTGTTGGGTCTAATCATCTTCGTGGCATTGCACTGTCTTTTCTCTCAGCTGTCCCTGCCCTTCCATCCATACCTTTTCTGTGCTGTCTCTTCTGCAGTAATGGGAACCAAGTGTTCAGGATTTTCAAGCCATGTCATACATTTATACGTTTTCCACACAGAGGCACTCACTCATGAAATTGATTTTTAAATAATAACGGCGTGAATACACTAGTTGAAAGTGTCTTAGACAGTCAGAACTCTCGCAAGTACTCCCAGTTAGATTTGGGTTTATTATACTTGGCACTATGTCGTATATAAGTCTCTCTCTCTTTTAAATTATTTACTTATTTTATGAGAGAGACAGACAGTCAAAGAGAAATAAGCACACCCAGCAGCAAAATCCACCCCCAGCCTCAGTTAGCCTGATTCACAAGCATGTGCATGATGTCCAACATGCACAGGAAGGCCCTAGACACAAACCTAGGGCCTTCCAGTGTGTGTCCAGCATTTTGTTACTACTGTGCCAAAGTAAGTGTTTTTCTCTGGCTCCACCTCCACCTGTCCTGCCTATCATCCCTCTTGAAATTCTTCCAGGCAAGTTAAGCTAGTTCCCAGATGACATTTTATACAGAGCCCTGAACACAATCCCTGCGGGCTGCCCATGGCATCCTGATTTACCTCACTGCTGGAGTGGCTTGTTACTCCTGGTGCTGAGGTTGACCGTGGAAGCTGCAGGAACAACTCCCTGATGCCTGCAGTGAGGTTCGTCCCACCCATTGTTGAGAGTGCTGTGCTCTTAATGCTCCAGATGCTTTAAAGTTAATTCCTGTGTCTTACCCTTTGGCCCATGAATCCTTGGGTGAGGGTCTTGAAGGTAATTTGTGCAACAAAGCCTCTGCTGAACTCGAATGTCTCTTCCTTTCTTTGGCTAGGCCATTCTTCTGTTAGCAAACATATATACCTTAACTCTTGCCAACATGCTGATTCTCCCCTTCTTCCAGGTAATCTCAACCAAGGCCTGGGTTCATCTTATAAAGAATCTTTTGAAGATCCTGTCTCCCCCTTTCTCTCATCATTTTTGGACATGAGGTAAACATAATGTGAGTTCATCTGGAAATTCTATCACAACAGTTTCATCTAAGTAATTGTATTCATGTTGCTCTCTAATTTGGAAGTCTGGAAGCCCTCTGTGAGTCAGTGGTTTTGCCTGGGCATGGCGTGCTTGGTCACACAGCTGAGTATCCAGCCTGTGTGAAGACATGTAATTTCTACCCAAGCTGGTCATGGGAATCACCTGTGGGTTTCTTACACGTACCCAGGATAGAAACCCCTTTGATTGGCAAGGAGATACTACTGAGGTGGGTAGGATTTTAGTGGTCAAGAAAGGATAGCATTGAAAAAAGGGAAGTTTTAATGATGAGCATAGCAGTAATAAGAAAAGTCAGTGTTGTGGAACACTCTCAAGGCCCTCACGTGAGTTTCCTAGGACTGCCACAGCACAGAGCCACCTGCTGCTCTGAAAGCTCTAGGGGTGTACAGGCTTCTCCTTAGCTTCTGGTAGCTCCTTGGCTGGTGGCAGCATAACTCCAGTCTTTACATGGGGTTCTGTGTGCGTGTCTGCTCTTCCCCAGGCATTCTTTTTTTAAAATATTTTTGTCATAGGGCCTGGGCATTTGCTGGAAAGAGACAGAGAGAAAGTGAGAAATCACTCCCCGGAGGGATGGTCATGCCACAGTCTCTTCTCTTCTATTCTCCTCTTGGGATTTTGGGCATGCATGCACATGTATCCAGTGTGATTTTCAAGCTGCTGGGTTTGGGACTCAAATTACAGTTGGCCATGTGGGAGTCCACTGTCTCAATCACCATACCACCTGCTGGCTCCAATCACAGCTTTCTATTACAAGGACTCCTGTCCTGTGGTACTGGGCCCTCCCTACCCCAGGATAACTTTATCTTAACTAACCTAAGTACATCTGCAACGACCCTATTTCCAAATACAGTCACATTCCAAGGTACTCGGGGTTAGGAACTTGAATGTAGGAATTCTGGGGTGACACAATTCAGGGTGTAATGATCTCTTTCTGTTCTATGTTTGGGTGTGGAGACAGTTTAAACTAGAAGTCCAGCCAAGATAACAGTTCTTCCTGTTGCCAGGATGAAACTGCTGTTTGCTTTATATAGGTATGGCCTGGGGGTACTCTTTGACATTCTATATTTCTGATATTCTTTTCCCAGGAAAGTATGATTCTAGAACAAAAGATAGGTCTTTGGTGCCAGATGGTTGAGCAGTGGTAAACAGTGGTGCTCTGCGAGGCCAGCCCACATGGGAAGGTTCTGGCTTCATGTCTGGAGATCTCCTTAAGGATGCAGGGTGCATGTGTGCCCATGATCTGGGGCTGGTTGGGGCTGGGGATGGATCACAGCATCAAGACCCTATTAGGAGTGCTGTTCTTCTCTCTCTCTGTTCTTCATGAAAGAAAGAAAAAAATAAACTTAATTTTTTTGTTTGCAATAGTGCATGCATGCTCATGAGAGAGAGAGAGAGACAGAGATGGAGTTCATGAGAGAGAGAGAGAGAGAGACAGAGAGAGATGGAGAGAGAAAGTGATAAATCACACCCCCTGCGGGGAGGGAGGTGGCTATGCTGCAATCCCTTGCCTCCTGGGATTTGGAGCATGCCTGCCTATATGCCTGGTGTGTTCCAAGCTGCTGGATCTAGTACTCGAAGTGCTCAGTTGGCCATGTGGGATCCAGCTGCCTTAACTTCCACACCACCTGCTGGGCTCCCACAAGAGATAGATTTTTAATATATATTTGTTATGTAAGCAGTGGACGGTCTAAAGGCCACCACCACCACAGTCTCAACTAAAGGTGAGAAAAAAACAACACAAAAAAGAAGGCATTTTACTTGTGGTACTAACACTTGTGAACTGAATTGCATTAGGCTGGACGTTGGACACTGGAGAAGTGCAAAATATGAGAACTTTTGTGCTCAAATCAAGACCCATTGTGGCCATAATTATAATTTAGAATTCAGGATGTTATGGAGCTCTGTGCTCCACCACTTGAAAGGAACAGATCCCTCGTGTGCAATTTATTCTTTCAAAGTCACTTCTAATTTAACGATCAGACTTTAATCTGAATGAGTCTTCCTGGTATTGGCCGTATTAAGGCAAGGACTCAGAAAAGGAAAGAACCTACAGCCTTAACTTTTCAACTTGCTACAAAGGGAAAAGTCCATTTCTAAAAGGGATTTTGAGAAAGATTCTTGCTATATGGCATGTGTGTGTGCCCAAGAGAGAGAGAGGCAGAGAGACAGAAATTGAGAAATCCCCCCCCCCCCGCCCTGGGGAAATGGCCATGCTGCAATCCCTTCTCCTCCATTCTCCTCTTGGGATTTTGGGCACACATGCACATGTACCCAGCATGAGTTTCAAGCTGTCGGGCCCAGGACTTGCACTTTAGTCGGCCATGTGGGAGTCCAGCAACATAATCAGTATGCCATCTGCTGGTCCCAAGAAAAATTTAAAAATTTATATTTCTACTAATAAACTTGCCTAAATGATTGAAAGTGGGACTTGCCTATTTTCACTTTGTGCCTGCTCTGCTGTTGAGATAGAGATGGCCTTTCTTGTAGGGCTGAGCTTGGTGTGGGGGACAGACTGGGCCCAGATTTGGTGGTGCAGCGTGGCTGGGGCGCTCGGTGGTAGGCACTCTCTCTTACCCTGTTTCCTCAGCTTCATATGTTACTCGGTTGCCATCATGAGATGCAGTGACAGGATTTCCACTTCAGAGGCACTGTGTGTGGGGGACCTTGACATCACATTGATTCATGGGATCTAGTCTCTCTTACGTTAATGAAATCACCAGTGGATAGAGGTTGTGACTTTAATTGTGGTCTCGCTAATAGATGCCTAATGAAGGAGAATGGTTTCTAAGTTTATGACAAATGTATGGTATGCTAGTATTGCCTGCTTTTCTTTTTTGCACAATTAAAGGTGTCATTTGAGAACTGTATTTCAGATGTTTCTCTTCCTTATTTACAGCACTGTCTAAAACCAGAATGCTTATTTGTTTAGGGTTTACTGCTGTTAAACTCCCCCTTAACCTAAGGTAGGAAAATGGCAGTATGAATGATGTGCTATAAAGACGTCGTTAATAGACTGGAATATAAATGGGAAGGAGGTGGGGGGAGAGAGAAGCAGGCATTCTTGTTTTTTCCTCTCCCTCCCTCCCTCCCTCCCTCCTTGCCATCAACAAATCATCTTTTCTACCTCCAAAATATATCTTTTTCTTAAAGATTTATTTATTTTATTTGTGATCATTACAACTATTTTTTTTTTTTAAATTTGACCAGAGAGAGACAGAGAGAGAGAAAAAAAGTAAGTGTGAAAGCAAACCACCGGGTCTGGGACTCGAACTGTGGTTGGTCATGTGGGAGTCCAGCACCTTAACCACTGTGCCACCTGCTAGCCTCAACCACTCACTTCTCTCTACTGCTCCCATAAGCCATCATCAGTTCTAACCAGTGCTAGCTCTGCTTGCCACTCCTGTCACCTGTGCTTCTGTTTGTGTCCTTCAAACCTAGTCTCTACCTGGAATGAGTCATCGCTATCCTTTTCATTTTCTTTTTAATTGCTGGAGGGCATGTGCGCTTGTCAGAGAAAGAGAAAGGGAGGAGAGAGAGAGAGAGAGAGAGAGAGAGAGAGAGAGGAGAAGGCACCCCCTAACAAGATGTGGTCACACCACACTCTCTTCATTTCTCCTTCTAGTTAGGTTCCTAGGCACACAATCATGTCACCAGGTGTGTTTTCTAAGCTTCCAGAGTCAGGATTTGAACTGTAGTTTGCCATGTGGGATCTGGCTCCCTATACATGGGGTCTAATCACTGCACTACAGGGCTGGCTCTGTCACCATCCTTCTTACCCTTTTAAAAAAGTGTATTTATTTATTACAAGAGAGAGAGAAAAAGAGGGAGAGACACACTCCCAATATGTCTCATGCCATGATCTTCATCTCAGCCTTCCTAGGCAGCCAGGACCACAGGCACACACATATGTCCAGTGTGCACAGTTGGCTGGGGAACTCGACCTGGATCTTCCATGCATCTGCAGCACCATGGAGCCACTGCTGTGCCACTGCAACTGGCCTCCTACTTGCCCATAGCCTGTGCAGTCCTTTGTGAGCTGTTCCTTGTGCACCGCACCACGGTCCTCTATTTCCATGCTCCATTCCCCAACCCAACACACTTAGCTGTTTAAAGTAGCTACATGGCTCACTGTGTATCATTTTCTGGAAATCTCACATGAAGCATTGTGAGCTTTGCATACAACTTCTGCAGATGCAATTATGTCACCATAAAAATGCTCGTCTTTCAATTGGGAAAGAAAAATGAAACTGGGAAAGTAATTCTTCTAGGTGAATCGCCAGTATTTTTGTGTAGCTAATAATGTCAATCTATATGACTCTTCCTGGCTTTCAAGATTTCCTGTACTACTCAGCGAGTCTTGTTTCCCACCGAGATCCAACTGTGCACCCTTAACTTCATTCATTTTTTCAACATACATTTTTGAGCACCTACTGTGTTTCAGGACTTTCCAGACTCTGTACTAATTTCCATCTCACTGCCTTTGCTTAAGTCTTTTCAAGACTTGGAAATAAATTCCTACTCTTTCTCCCACTCACTCTTCAAAATCTAGATCAGTTCTACTTTCTCTGTGAAGCAACTCCTACTCTCACTTGACAGTGATTCTTCCAAACTCCTGTTGCATTTGGGTTATTACATGGCTGTTGATGGTGTTTAAATTTTTAAAATGTGATAGTTCTCCTTCCATGGACCAACAAAAGTATGGGGACCATGGGAGTACAGACTTCTTCTGGAAACATCATCCTGCCTAGAAGACTTGCAGGCACATAGCAGGTATTCACTAACTTGCTGTGGGTCAATTAACTGACTTATAAGGAAACTTCAAAATCCATGGAAAAATGGAATTCAGGTACAAATTTTTGTGGGTACCCCAAGTTTTGAAATGTAATGCATAGATCTTTTCATCATATGCATTTTCCATGAACTTTTTGAGGACCCCCACATAATTGCTGCTGTGAGTACCTGGGAACCACAGCAAGAGAGTCCTACGCACACATAGACCATATGCCACACACCCCATCTCAAGGACTTGGGAGCTAAACACAGTTGGTGGAATTACTTGCTGCGCTTGTCAAAGAGTGGAAGCCAAAATATTACCCATAATTGTCTAAGCCAAGGGTATTGGCTTTAATGAAAGCAGAGACAAAAGAAAGTTTCCCCCTGAATCAAGGCTGAGACATTCAAGTATCGTCCAGAGAGGAGACTTTGGTATAATAAATTGACATTGTGGCTCTATTGGCAGATCGGTTGGCTGTGGCTGGGAAGAGGCCCCAAAGCACCTTGCACTGAGCTTCATTTTAAGATCACCTCACTCCTGTGTTCTGCTTCCAGACTCCTCATGAAACCCTCTAATAACTCGGCTTCCCATATGCTTGCTTCTCATTATATAATAATAAACAGGCATTTGGTCTCTGTGAACTTGATTAAGGCAAGTCTGCCTCCGAGGGGTGACAGAGCTACTTCCAATGTGCTCTGTAAAATCTGGTTTCTTAACCCGGCAGCCTGAGACCAGACCTTGGGGTGTAGAAAATTCATCAAGGTAGCTATAACCTTGTGGGAGCTTTCTGGGCAGCCAGCCTTAATATTTGAAACTTTGAAAAATCTCTCTGTGTAGTCATTTCAACCTCCATCTTGCTATATTTTATTTGCATAGAGAAGGGAGCATGCACTCCTTTGGACCCTCGGCCTTTCTCTGCGCTGGCAGCAGTGAAGAATACACATCCATCCAGACATCTCTCTAGGGGAGAAAGGGCAGGCAGGACCAGATTCTCTTACTTCAGTTACTGTCTTTTACTCTTTGTTATTTTAGCCCAGGATTTCCTGAGCTGCAAACTTTTCTCATAAAGGAAAATGAGCAAAAACAAAACAAACTCTTCAATCTGTGATGCATTTAGAATTCTATGTAGAATTTAAAAAAGTCAACATACATTTATATAAAATTCTTGGGACCAGCAGTTGGTGTAATGGCTATGTCGCT
>NW_006159518.1:1318920-1337184 GCF_000334495.1 Tupaia belangeri chinensis | reverse complement strand
ACTCCCATGTAGTCAATTGTGGTTCGAGTCCTGGACCTGATGACTTAAACTCATGCCAGGCACGTGTGCATGCATGCCTAAGATCCCGAGAGGAGAATGCAGGAGAAGGGATTGCAATGTGGCCATTCCCCCTAGGGGTTGATTTCTTGCTTTCTGTCTTTCTGGTGAGCGCATGCGCCCTATAGCAAAAACCTCCCCCCCCCAAAAAAAAATTCTGTCATCCGTCCTTAAAACTTAGAAATAAATTTTAAAAATCATTTAGACCAATTTCTCTATGACAGTTAATAGCACACATATCAGGAAAGTAAAGTGGTTTTGACAGATGAATTGCAGTCCCTGTTAGCAAGAGAGAGTCTGCTGCCTGTTGATCCTTGAATGAGTATTTGCACTTACTGCTCTTGCTGTCACCCACATGAATCTGGCGCATGTAGATGCAGCGTATTCAAACAGCATGGGCTCCAACAGGAATATATTTGAGAACAGTTATGCTGCTCTGCAAGAAAACTAAAGTGAGATTGACAGTTATGTGCTTCTTTCATTTTGTAAGAAATTTTGAGGGAAGGTATCCATTTTGCCATCACAGATCCCCATTAAATTTCTCCATTTAGAGAAGAATTTTCAGATAGCAATGGTATTTCCTCTTCTTACTGAATTAAGAAAATTAAAGTTCACAACCCTATCTTCAAACGAAAGTGAATTTACTGTCCCTTTTAAAAATTTGGGAGGAGCTTTCATGAAGGAAAAAGATACCCTGGATGCCAGCTTATCTGCAGGGTCTGAAGTATGGGCAGTTCGGATTCTGAAGCAGTCATTCTCTGGGCATGTGGTCCACTTAGACGTCGGGCTCTGTGAGTTGGCAACAGGGTTGAGGGACATTTGTCAGGTACTATTGTAGAGTATTATTCTAAGGCATTATTTATAATCTCTAAGACTATTAGAGATACCAAATTTCTTGGATTAAAATTATCCTGAATATACTTGCATTTAAAAAACATATCTGTCTGGAGCACAGAGTGGTCCCAAGATCTGGAGCTGACTGAAGCTGGGGGTGGGTCATGGCATGTGGATCCTGTTAGGGTCTCCCCTATAAGTTCCCCCCTCTCTTTTGCTCATGGAGGAAATAAATCAAACAAACTTTTTTTTTTCTATAGAAATTTTTGCTATAGAGTACATATGCTCACTGCAGAGACAGAGAAAGTGAGAAATAACTTCTCAGGGGGATGACCATGCTAAAATCCCTTCTCCTCCGTTCTCCTCTCAGGATTTTGGGCCTGTGCAAACATGCTCTTGGCTTGAGTTTCAAGCTGCCAGGTCCAGGACTGAAACCATGGTCAACCATGTGAGAGTCCAGGGCCTCAACCACTATGCCGCTTGCTGGCCCCAAATAAAACATGCTTTAAAAAAAGATACACAAGGCATAAGATGAAGAGGAGTGAGTATGTGACATCTGTAATTAGAGGAGCACAAATTATGTCATGGAGTTGCTACTGCATGCTTTGTTGGCCAACCATCTTTTCTTCTTCCTCTCCTTTTTCTTATTTTTTTTTTTTTTGTAATAGGGTATGCATGCTCACTGGAGAGAGAGAAAGGGAAGGAGGGAGGGAGGGAGGGAGGAAGAGAGAGAAAGAGAGAGAGAGAGAGAGAGAGAGAGAGAGAGAGAAAAGGAGAGAGAGAGAGAAAAAAACTCTGGGGAAAATGACTGTACTGCAATCCCTTCTCCTAAATTCTCCTCCTGGGATTTGGGGCACACATGCACATGTGTCTGGGTGTTTTTCAAACCACTGGGTTTGGAACTCCAACCGCTCAGTTGGCCATGTGGGATTCAGCCACTGTAACTGTCATACCTGGGCTGGCCCTGGTCAAAAATCTTATGCAATGTTTGTTTATATGTGCTATGTCATGTCAACAGGAATGCAATCACTTTAGAGCAAAGAATATGCATTAAAGTGATGAGATGAGACTAAAAATATATTTAGTAGTACTCATGGCAGGATAAAGAGAGCATTTGCGAAGCTGAACTGAGTGAGAGCCTCTGATGAACATGGAAGAAGGGATGACATCTGTGGTGAGGCAGGACTTTGCTGTCCAGAGGTTGGAGATTCAGATTTCTCCAGCAGACTTGCCTGTCACCACTAGGCAAGCCTAGGCAAGAGAAAGGTTGCATGATGTCTCTGTTCTTGAAAGTTAGAAAAAGGAGGAAGGTGGGATGAAGTGAGGCAGACTGAGTGAGGTCATCTGGGCCAGCCGTGGTTGGGAACAGTGCAGTTGGGGAGAAGGGGGCCACTGCAGTAGTAATCGTGCTCAGACTTGATCTGGACCAAGGTTAGTCTCTCGGAAGATTGATCCTGGCATGGGACATGGAAACTGGTCCTGGGGAGGCTATCAGTTAGTGCCATTTGGGGATGTTTGTGTAGCAGGGGCATAGGAGGGTTTCCAAACAATATGGGAAGATTCTTGCTTATAGCTCAGGTATAAGTGAGAGAAACCTGGGGCACAGGGTGCAGAGCCAGCCAAGATGACTGGAGCTTGGCATTCCTGGGTCATAGGGCACAGAGCCAGCCAAGATGACTGGAGCTTGGCACTGGGCCCCCCTCAGAGTTTAGACAGAACTTCCTAAGATGGGCTTGGGCAGAAGAGCCAAGATTACCTTATGGCTGAGGTGAAATGAGTAGGCAAATGACCTGGGCTCACTCCATCCTCTCCACATGCTGGATTTATTAGCAATGAGAGAAGTTTCAGATGGTACCAGCTGGTGGATCAAAGCTTACTGATCTCTGGCCCACTTTGGTCAAGTTGATTTAGGAACTAGATGATTGGATGGGTTAAGCCAGCACAGGCGCCAGAGGAAGCAAAAATAAATATTGACTCCAACAAATTCCTTTTCCTCTGATCTAGAAACCAAACATCAAAGCCAAACATCTGACACCTACAAAAGTACGTGTGTTAACACGAGTAAAGACAAAGTTGATTTGTTTCTGGGAGCTTCAAGACCGCTCTGCAGACTGTCTTCCTAAGGGCAGATTAGCTATCAGGTTCTGAAGTATTTAAAGTTTATGCAAAGCAAAGAGAGCTAAGACCCTGTATTTGATGCTTTTACTGTGCCAATGCTCAAGAGATAGTGGCCTTTCTGGGAAACATTTTCCTCTGAGCAGAAAGACCCAGCTCGATAACTTACCTCCACCACTTGACTTGGCTCTGAATAAAATTGTGGGTGTGCAACTAAATATGACCTGCAATCACCCTAGCCTGTGAGAGCCAAAGAAAATACACTTGTCTCCACTGCACACATCCTAAGACATCGGCGTCCTTGGAATGTCTCTGAGTTTCTTTTTATTTTTTTTGAGGAAAAGGGGATCATTTGGAAAAGGAGATGGTGGTTTTATGTAGTCTCTGCTGGCTCCAAAACTTACTCAGTTGAAGAATTTCAGTCTCTGAATGACCTTGCCATGTTTTTTAAATTTATTTTTTTTTTACATTCATTTACTGAGCATTACCACAGCATACAAAATGCAAGTTCCTATCCAGAATACACTGTATAGAGGCTTAGTCGTACATGTTATCATCGACAAATGATTTTCCATTTCTTGTTTCATTTTTCATTTCTTGTTTCACTGTTTCAGACCCTTTGCCACCTCTTTTTTTGTTCTGCCTTCTGCATATCCTGCCTCATCCTACCTCTTCAAAATGCAACAGCTACAAAACTGCAAATGTAGCATAATTTTTAATGATGTTTTGTAACAGTGGGGATGGTTATTTACATTACTGCTCCTAGATAGTTTAAAATAAAATATGAACCATCATCTTAGAAGCGTTCGGTCATTTTGTCACCAAGAATTTCTCCCTGGCCAGTCGCTCCAGCTTCTGACCCTTTACCATATTCTTCAGTCCCTACTTCTCTTTCCTCTCATGTTTCCAACTCTTCCCTTCACCCCTAAATACCTGTTAATTCTATATTCAGAGCAGATTAGCTTCCTCTTTGTTTTACTAATTCTTTCTAGACTGCTGATTTTTAAATTGCAGGCTCTGACCAATTAAGGGGTTGAGAAATCCATTGCATGGTGTTTTAATCTATCAGGCTGTTGTCAAAAAAGCACAGTCGGCTCAGAGGCTTATAAACAATAGAAATTTCTTTCTTATAGTTCGAGGAATTCTCACAAGCTGGGATGTCAAATGTTAAGGTGTAGGCTGACTTAGCGTTGCTAAGGGCCTGCTTCCTGGTTCATGACTGTCCTTTTGCTGTGTCTTCACATGACAAAAGGGGGACAGGGTGTGGTCATTCTCTCTTTCTCTCTCTCTCCCTCCCTTTAAAGGGGCCTAATCCCATCAGGAGGGCTCCATCCTCATGATTTAATTACCTCCCAAAGGCCTCACCCCTATCAGAAGGGAGATTTAGGCTTCAAAATACGACGTATTTCAGAAAGTTTATGGGAAAATGGAATTAAAATATGAGTTATTTTAGTTCAAAAATGTTTTAAAACCATGCATACTTCTTTCACAGTGTGTATTTTCTTTTTTTTGGAGAGGTTTTTGCTATAGGGCACTTGCGCTCGCCAGACAGAGAGAGAGACAGAGAGACAGAAAGCGAGAAATCACCCCCCAGGGGGGATGGCCATGCTGCAATCCCTTCTCCTCCATTCTCCTCTGGGGATCTTGGGCACGCACGCACACGCGCCCGGCGTGAGTTTTAAGCCACCGGGTCCAGGGCGCGAACTGCGGTCGACTACGTGGGAGTCCAGCGACATAGCCACTACGTTAACTGCTGGTCCCCACAGTGTGTATTTTCCATGAGTGTTTTGAAGATGCCCCTATATGAATATTAGAGAAGTACAAGCATTTAGTCTGCTGCACATAAATTGAAATAAGAATTTTAAGAATGTGAAACACTCTTATTTTAAGAATCAAGTAAGAAATATCCAGGTGTGTGGCTTGTGGCCAGGTGGAATTTTGCTATAGAGTCTATCAATATTATGTTGTGAAATATTACTCTCTAGGCTCATGGTCAAAATATTTTCAACTTCACTGTTGCAGGGCATGCATTGACATGTGCTTTTTTACTGACAAGTGCTCAATCAAGATATTTTTCTAAACATCGAAGGTTTTAAAAGCTGTGCCCAGTAAGAAATGTAAAATATCTTTGTATGGCAGAGGAAAATCGCTTGTGATGATACTGTTCTGGGCAGCATTCTTTGTTTACATTGAAAATAGTTTAGAAAAAAATGTAGACTGAGTCGTTAATATTCATGCTACTTCTGTGTTAGTAAGCCCTTTGAAGAGGGAGTAAAGAGTGTAGCCAAGGAAGCTGAAGGAAGTGGCCTGATTTCCCAAATCCAAGTATTCCTCACCCAGGGTATTGGTGTTGATATTGGTCAGCCAATCCCTGACACACCAAGAGTCCTGAGAGAGAGTGTATATGCTTGCTTATGGGTGGAAATGTTGGTGAGGTGTAATTAACAAAAAAACACTCCAGTTTGATAAGCAACAAAAGTTAAGAAATGGATTTTTAAAAATTTATTTTCTCTCTCTTTCTCTTTTTTTAACCATATACCAAATCTCAAAAATTTCCATTAAAAATGAAGATATCTTGCAACAGTAGTTTAGTTTACCTTTGATTCCTTGAAGAGCAATCTCCCTAAAATACCCAAAATGTATTTCTCAATGAAACCAGAACTATCCTTGAACAAATTCACACAAAATGATAAGAATAAATCATGTAATACACATAGATCTCATGGAAGGAAGTTCTTCATCTCTGACAACTGTAAAAATAATATGTTTTTCTTTGCCAAGGAAAACTACATGATTGATTGGCCCTGGACACTCTAACGGTGAGACAACAGACTCTCCAACTCACGGTGCTTTAAACTGTTTTTATGTCACAATCTGGTGTTGTGATACACAGAGAAAAACAGTTCTTTGTAGCTCTATGCAGCTTGGGGAGGGAGTACTTTGTTGGAACAGTGAAATGATGCTAGATGACATTCTCTTGGAAGAGTATTTCTAAGCCACCGAGTATTCAGAACTATGTGTAAAATAGATCAATAGCCCGGTAACAGTCCTCCATTTGTGTTAGACTCCACTGTGATAATGTAAGATAGGAAGGAGAACTCTGACCAGAATGGACCATCAAGTTTTAGAATCCATCCTATTTATTGTCTGTGGTTATTTTCAGTTCACTGACCAAAAATCTTTGGGAAAGTTTGATTACAAACACTTACTGCCTAGAACCCACTCCATTTATAGTAAATGCTATTTTAATGTAAAACAATAGAGGTCTCCTATTTTAGACAGAGGATGTGGAATTTTCAGTGTCAGCAGCAGTGATAAAGCTATTTTTCAATTACTAGAATGCAAGGCAGCATTTTGTCCTTTTTATTCTTATTGAGAGAGTGTACCATACGTCATTTTCCTCCCTTTGAGAAAATGGCCATTGTTATTAAAGCACATCTGGTTATTTCATGAGGCTATTGGCGTAAATCAAATTGTACATCATCTTTCTATATTCAGTTTCAACTCATTATTAAGAACTACCAGTCTGATTCTGGTTAAAATGTAGGTGTGTGTGCAAGACTTTCATTCCAGATTAAACAACAGATTTTTAGATAACCCCTTAAAATTACATTAAAAAAAAATAGCCATGAATTAGCTATGGATCAAAGAAATATAGAAAAACTACATTCCCCAAAGAGGAGACTTGCTCAGGTAAGCAAGAGAGGATGTTTTTTATTTATATTATTTATTCATTTATTTCAATGTGTGACCAGAGAACTTGACATAATGGCTACTCCCTTACCAACTTTTTTAAAAAAACTTTAAATGTATTTATTTTACATTCATTCACTGGACATCATTAAAGCATACAAAATGAGTTTTCCCATCCGGAACACACTGTATAGCGGCTCACTCAAAGACATTTCTATTCATGTTATTTTCAACAAATAATTTTCCATTTCTTGTTTCTTATATATTTTACTTCTCTTTATTTTCCCCTCCTTGGTTCCCTACCTCTCACCTACTGTCCTTTTCTTACATGAGCCCGATATCCGAATTGGAGAAGCCTGGGCATAGAAAGCCTGTCAGAGAACAATCTTTACTCAGCTTTGGAAAAAGCAGTTGGACTTTTGGAAGGCCTGTGTGATGGTATGTTGGATTGTATATAGGGAGCCTAAACTCCCTAAGATGATCCTCACCACTAAGCAATTCTCTTGTGTAGGGTTTATAGTTGTTATTGTCTTTCTTGGGGAAGCAGCTGTCAGAGCATGACTGGAAAGTGAAAGGCGAACACTATGGAGACAATACAAAGAGCAGAATTGCTACAGGTTGGAGGAAGGGAAGAATACGTAGAACACAGAAGAATTTTATGAAATACTTTCTATAATACTATGAAGTTGGATCCATTTGTCCAACCCATAGAATGCACAACACCAAGAGTGAACCCTAATGCAAACCATGGGCTTTGGGTAATTATGGTGTGTCATTGCAGGTTCATCAATTGTGACAAAGGTACCACTCTGATGGCGGATGCTCATAGTGAGGTGGCCATGCATGTGTTGGGGCAAGGGGCATACAGGCAGCTCTGTAAGTTCTGCTAAATTTGCTGTGAACCTAAAAGAGGAAGTATTTTTAAAAAATGAAGAGAAATCTCATGAGCTCACTTTTTTAGTCTCAACATCTTCAGTTCTTGAACATGTATGATTCCTCTTCTTCCTGATCTGCATTATCACAGTTTCAAGGTGTTAAGTTGTCTGGAAGTTTCACAGTTTTACAGTTTTGCAATTTCACAACCTCAAAGGTCAAATACACTTGAAATCCTGAGGTCCTGAAGTGATCGGTCCCAGGACACTAATTCAAAGACCTAAACACATCTTTAGAATGTTTGAAAATGACTGTAGGGGCCAGCAGATGGCATGGTTTTTAAGGCATTGGATTCTAACATGACCAACTTTGGTTCAAGTCCCAGACTTGGCAACTCAAAAATCACAACAAATAAGGGATCAGCAGATGGTGTAATGGTTTCATTGCTGGACTTCTATCTAGTTGACCATGGTTCGAGTCCTGGACCTGGAGGCTTAACTCATGCTGAGCACATGTGCATATGTGCCCAAGATCCTGAGGGGGAGAATGGAGGAGAAGGAATCGCAGCATGGTCATTTCCTCTGGGGCGGGGGGAGGAGTGATTTCTCGCTTTCTGTCTCCCTGTCTCTTTCTGTCTCTCTGGTGAGTGCATGTGCCTTATAGCAAAAATCTCTCTTAAAAAAAAAAAAGAACAAAATCACAATAAATAAATAAATATTTTATAAAAGAAAGAAATTGACTGTGATCCTAGTCTAAAACAAATCTGCAAACAAATCCCCACTGATTTCAATCTGTGGTAAGATCAAGGATATCAACCTTGTGACAATGTCAGAATATGAGGAATAGTTTGAGAAACAGAAGTTTTAGGCTTCCAGTTTCATATTTGGAGACTCTGCAAGTGGAAACATCTACAGGTGTGGAAGAAAAAGCAGCTTCTTCTTAGGGGAGCTACAGGGAGCATTGTTCACTGTGCATGATTGGGAGTCAGAACACGTATAGCAGAGAAGCGAGCTGATTTTGCTGCGAGTTACAGAGGGCCTGGGGGAAAAGTTTCAGGAGATGGGGAGAGTTTGCAAACTGTGTGGGATGGAGAGATATGAAAGGAAGCGAGCAAAGGTGAGTGATAAAAACCTAGTGGGGCTCTTCCTGAAGGCCTCTAGGAGATAGTCGTGGTGAGGCTTTGAAGGCTTGGATTTAGGTGGAACCACAGTGTTATCAGGATCACGCAAATTTCTGGATCTTCCTAGTAAGTGTGTGAATACTGAGTAAGAAAGACACTTGGGGACTGAATGGTGGTGTAGCAGTAAAATGCTGTGCTCTGTGAGGGTGACCCACATGGGAAAATTCTGGTTCATGTCCAAAACCTCCCTGAGTACTTTGGGCATGTACGTATGTGCCTGTGATTCTGGGCTGGCTGAAGCTGAGGAGGACTGTAGCCACAAATGCTGGTTAGGGATGTTGTCTCTCTGTCTGTATATATCTCTCTGTCTGTCTCCACCTGTCTTGCTTATGGAAGAAATAAAGAAACTTAAAAAAAAAAAAAGACAGGTGGAACTCATGTATCCCCAACGCCTCCCACATGTGATTGGTGTCTAACAAATATTGGCTAGATGAATAAATGAATAAGAAACCAGGGCTAAATTTAAACATCTATTTCTGAAAAAAAGAAAAACACACAGAGTGATTCTTTAACTCCTCAGAAGTCACTACCCTGAGAAACCACTATGTAAATCCAGAGGTACAGGACACAGAAATGTCAGACACAGATGTTGCTCTTAAACATGTTGCAATTCAGATTAAATCACAGATTGCCTTTATTAGAGAACTTCACATTGTTTCAGTGAAGTAGGAAAAAGAAGAATAGCAAATACATGTCCTTCTAGTTTTAACATGAAAGACAAGTACCTTTGACTTACTGAGTCAGGAATGCAGGCTTCTTTGCATACAGAGAAACAAGAGACAATTAAAGGATGATGATCAAAGATGACCTTTTTATAACTCTTGTCTGGACCAATCAGTTGTATGGGATTTGGAGAGATTTCCTTCCTTCCTATGGCTCAGGTTGTTCTTTTTTAAAAGCAGGGCTTAAAATTTCTGAGTTTTTAAATGGGACATACTTAATGATTGCCAAAAACAATTTTAGCTGGCTTTTAGAATTGAGAAGGCATTTGCTCCATAAAAAGAGGGCATACACAAAGGAAGAGTGGCCTGGTTCCTAAGTCTGGGAGTTAGGTGGACTCAGCGAGTCAAGCACAGAGAGGCGGGCCAGGCCTAGATGTCCATCAGATGGTAAAGACCAGGGTTTTAGCCACTGGGGTCTTACGTGGTTTTAATCAATTTGCTTGTCCATATCATGGGGTTCAGAGCAGAATGAAATTATTTAAAACTGCTTTCAAGCTTCGAAACTGCTAATAATAATTTTCTGAGGGCTCAGAAGGAGAAGCAAACAAAACTCCTCGAGGAATTCAATTCTGGAGGATAAACTACCTGCTAATCCAAAGGAACCTTTCCGAGTAAGTTTGGTGGCATATACAGAATAAGTGGGTCCCTCATCTCTCTTTGAAGCTCATTGATACTATAAAGTTTTATTTTAATTTATTTTATATTTTATTTTATTGTTTTGCATGAGGAATCTTACAAACATTCATGAAAAAAATGTATTATAAAAAACTGTGGATTTCAACATTTTTTGCACCAGAATAAACTCATACTTTAATTTCATCTTCCATAACGTTTTTGAAGCCACCTTGTATATATTGCTGTTATTAATCTGGAAATAACTATTACACTGGCAGATATTATTAAGAATTCTCAGAGTCTCATCAGGCTTCAGACTGAGCACAAACAGCACTTTGGATAAAATCAGTTGCTTTGTTTGGCTGATATCTTCTGCCCTTCCTCTGCTCTCACCAGCACATCCACATTACCCCCAACCATTCTTCTCTCTCTTTTTTTTTTTTAGGTTTTGGTCATAGGTTGTGTTCATCTGCATATATCTGGAGAGAAACAGAGAGAGATAGAGGGAAAGTGAGAAATTACCCCTCAGGAGGATAGCCACACCACAATTCTTTCCCTTGGGATTTTGGGCATGCGCACACCTGCCAGGCATGGTTTTTAAGTTGCTAGGTCTTAGACTCAACTATGGTCAGCCATGTGGGAGTCTAGTGCTTTAACCACCATATCACCTTGTGGCCCCGCCCTACTCACTTTTAAAAAGGTGTTTATAAAGGTTTCTTCTCAACTAATTTAAAGCAAAATAAGAATGCTATGGTTTTGAGAGAGGGGTTAAGATACCCAATTAGAGACACCCAGTACAACCTCTTTCTATGAAAAAAAAAAAAACTGGAATATTGGCTACACTTTGAATAGAAGAATGAGTTGAATCCAGTAGAATACAGGAGGAAGGAAGGGAGAAAGCTCTGAGGCACCATGACATGAGATGGAGACATAAAGTGTTAGACAAGGCCAAGACTCTGGGGCATAGCTGGTAGCTTGCTAGGCTGCAAAGCTGGAAGTCACATGCCAGTCATGGTTCAAATCTTTGATCCAGTTGGTCTGAAAACATGCTAAGTGTATGCACACATGCCCAGGATCCTGACAGGCTGGAACACTTGAGGCAGGAGATGACTAGACTTCGCGTTTCTCTTTCTCTTCATCTCTGTCATGTGCATACATATTAGCTATCCTGAATTTAAAGGAAAGAAAAAGACAGTGCAAGATGCAGACAAATTTTCAGACCCAGAAATATCATAGAATTAAGGTGATCTCTCTACTGTGTGAGAAAGGTAACAACTTCCTTCAGGATTCCTCATTTTCTCCTTGGATGCCTCCACTCCCAACTATAAGCAAGCCACAAAATCAATACAGATATCAAAACCAGCATGAGAGTTGCCTAGAGTACATGCCCTATAGCAAAATTATGAAAAGAAAGAAAAAAATCTCAAACAATCTAAAATCCACCTCAAGAAACTAGAAACACAAGAACTAATCTCAAATTAGCAGAAGGAAAGAATTAATAAAGATCAGAGAAGAAACTTGATAAATAAATAACTGATGAGTGAATTCAGTGAAGTTGCAGTGTACAAAAATCAACACACACACGAAAAAAATCAGTAACATTTTTATACCAATAATGAAATATTGGCTGAAAATAAAGTTTGATCATGTTTTCAATAGCCACAAGGAAAATACCTAGGAATAAATTTAACCAAGGAGATGAAAGATTTCTACAAGGAAAACATTCAATCACTGATGAATGAAATAAATTGAAGACACACACACACACACACACACTCACACTCACACAAATGGAAAGACATCCCATGTTCATGGACTAGAAGAAAGATTATTGCTAAAATGTTTATATTACTGAAAGCAATCTATGGATTTAATGCAATACCTATCAAAATTCCAATGATATTCTTCACAAAAATAGTAAAAAGTAATTATAAAATTTTTATAGAATTACAAAAAATCCCAAGTAGTCAAAATCCTGAGTAAAAAGAATGGGGTTGGAGTCATTATACTACCAGGATTCAAAATATACTATAAAGCTGTAGTAGTAAAAACAGAATGGCACTTGCAAACAAACCAGACACATAGACCAATGGAACAGACACAGAGAACTCAGACATAAATCTATGTATATGCAGTCATCTGATTTTTAACAAAGGTGCCAAGAACATCCATTGTGAGAAAAGACAGTTTCTTCAATAAATAATTCAGAGAAAATTGGACAGCTACATGCAGAAAAATGAAGCTTGAACCATATTGCTCACCATTTACAAAAATCAACTCCAAATAATTTGAATACTTAAACATAAAACCTGAAACTACAAACAACTACAAACACTGTAGAGAAACATTGGTATAGGCAAAGATTGCATGAATAAAATCTGAAAAGGACAGGCAACCAAAGCAAAAATAGACAAATGGGACTATATTAACTAAAAAGCTTCTGCATAGGAAAGGAAAAAATTAATAGAATGAAGAGATAACCCACAAAGGGTAAAAAATATTTGCATACTATATATTTGACAAGGGATTAATAACCAGAATATACAAGTAACTCAAACAATTCAGTATCTAAAATACAAATAACACGATTGAAAAATGGGGGGATGACCTCAATAAAGTTTTTAAAGGTGAATATACAAATGGTCAACAAACTTATTATTAGGGAAATGAAAATCAAAACCAAAATGAGGTATCAATTAGAATGACTATTACCAAAAAGACAAAAACAAAGGAATAAACAAATGCTAGTGTGGATGTGGAGAAATGGGTACTCTTTTATACTATTGGTAGGAATGTAAATTAGTATAGCCTGGAGTATCCTTAAAAACTAAAAGTAGAACTGCTATATATGACCCAGCAATTCCACTACTAGGTATATATCCCCAAGTTTGGGGACAGAGGTGCCTTGGGAGGAAATCCTGGATCCCTGTCTAGACCTGTTTATTATTTCTATATTAGATATCATAAAATCTTCAAAGTGCCTAATCTGTTTCTAGGGTACAAGGACTGCAGATAGGTTAACCTATACATACATATATATCTCTATATATCTCTCTATATGTATATATAAATAGAAATTACATCAAATATATATGAAATATATCATATGTAATATATAATATGATATATTATATATATTGAATATATAAATATATATTTCCAATCATTATACATTTTTAATCAACATTTGTTGACATGGAATTTTTGCCAAGTAACTCTTCAATTTGTTCCTAAATTTCTTCTTCTAACACCTCTATGTGATGTCTGCTAATCACCCATCAAGGACTCATTTGAGTCTTTGCTGTTTGGTTTAACTTGTAGCTAGTGAAATGAGGCATTTTTGGGGTCCTCAGTCAGAATAGTCATCCTTTTTTTTTTTTTCTTAAAGTTTATTCATTAAAGATAGTGAAGGAGAAAGACAGAGAGAGAGGCACTCCTAACACAGATGCTATGGTCAAGCCCCAAACAGCCAGCCTGGATAATGGGCACATACACACACACACACACACCCATTGTGCTCAGCAAAGTCCTAGGACACAACCCAAATTCTACTTCATGTGGGTCCAGTTGTGTTATTGCTAATACCCCTGCCAGGCCTCTGGCCTTTTAGTTTTTTAAAATTTTATTTATTTGTTCATGATACAGCACATGCATGAGAGAGAAAGAGACACACACACACACACACACACACACACACACACACACACAAAGAAGTAACCTTTACAGGGCTTAGTCATGCCATGACCCCCTTCCTTCAGTCTTCCAGCCTGCCGGTATCCTGGGTACACACACATGTGCCAACATGTTTCCAAGGCCAGTGGGCCAGGGACTCAAACCACAGTTGGCTTCCAGCTCTGTAGTCCAGTATGTTGCTGACTGGATCACAGAAGCTTGGTCTGGTTATTCCTTTTTCTTTTTTTTCCTCTGAGTACTTAATTATAAATGAAAAAAAGAATTGTTTATTCAATTATATTTATTTGTCATTATTTATTTTTAAAAACTTGACAAGAGAGAGAGAGAAAGGGAAAGTGAGAAATTATACTGACAGATCTGGTACTCAAACCACAGTTGGTCATGTGGGAATCTAGCGCCTTAACCACCACAAACCTGTTGGCCCCTTAATTATAAATTTAAAAAATAATAAATTGAAAAAAATGTTCAGTGAACAGTTAAATTTTTCCACAGCCTAGATTCCACCACTATTCAATTTGATTTCTCACAAATTTAGTCTTCTGTCCCCCTATGTGCCCTGAAATGTAATTTTTAATTTAACATTATCAATCAACTCTACTAAAATATTAACAAAGTTTCCATATGGGAAATAAGGTCTAACTTAATAAATTTTTCTCTGAATCACTTAAAACTTCAGAAGTAAAATATTATGTCAAAATACACTGTTTAGAAATTTAGTTGAAGGATGGTGTATTTGGTCATGATGTTTTGTCTCTTTTCTTGGTTCATAGTGAGACTCTGCACATGTAGTAAATTTTTTGGAAATCTCTCCAGATGTCTTAATAAGAAACAAACATTAAAAAGTCATTAGGAGTAGCTGAACCAATTTTCGGCAAGCACTGAGGCCCTTGGATTTTTTCTGAAGAAAGAAAATTGTCTGATCCTTTTGAATATTTAAAAAATAAATAGATATGAACTTTGATTCTGTAGTAGGACTTATGTTTATAGGGAAAAAAAGCCTTGTTTGGGTCTTTTTAATTTATCATTTTTAAAAACTATACTTCAGTTAAGATTTAGTAAAATAAATAAATTTCAGGGATTAAGGGAAGCTATTTAGCCCATTAAGGTTTATCTTTTCTCAATATTCCAGTTCCCTTAAGAATTTAGTAGTAGTAATTGTTTATTGAAAGATCTGTCAGTATTTCCATTTTACCAGCTTTTCAGGTAAGCTATTGTATAAGCAAGTTCATGATTTTTCTATAATTAAAAAAAAAGAAAATAAGAGCAGGAGCATTTTTATGCCCTCCCCACTTCACACTTATTTTTCTTTATTTTGCAATTATGCTTGGAGTTTTCTTATCTACCTTTCTGAAGTAATAGTAACTGTGTTTGGCAACAAGTAGGCTGTTAAGACTTTATAGACTCAAATTACATTTCCCCAAACCATCTTTTCTAGGCTGTAAATTTCAACTACGGTTTCTCCTTATAGTTTTCCTTTGCCCTTGTATCAATAGCCTTGTCTTTTCTTTTTTAACTAAAAAATTTGAGGTAAGAACCAAAAGAAATAGTGGCCAGGACTGACCATCTCCTAACATCACCTATCAAGCATATAACCTGCCCAGCATTTTTCTCTCTCCTGGTCTTTTCTCAGCTGAGCCTTAAGAATTTGGGGGGATCACAACATATTCTTCATTTAACTGACATAATTTCAGATGCCATTTGGATCCCTAACTGCATTGTATTTTTAGATTCATTATTTGTAGGAGACAAGCAGAAGTTTATTCTTTAGTATTCCATCTCTTAGGAAAGTAGTTTAAATGGAAATAAGAAATATTCATCCTTCAATCATTGTGACTTAGAAGACACACCAGCAAGAAAGTAGTTCCCTATCTAAAGTAGTGATTTCAAGATTCCATTCACGTTAAAGTGAGCTTACTGGGTAAAAGAGCTGATTTCAATCTCTTTCCATTGTTAGGGAACCTCCTGTTTCTAAATAATTTTGATCTCACAAACATTGAAATAGGAAAGTCACAAGGTATTCATTTATCCTAGATCTCACAAACACTGAAATAGGAAAGTCACAAGGTATTCATTTATGTGGCCTTTTAATTAAATCTAACCTATAAAGCCAAAGAAAATAAATTATCTAAAGACATGAAAATTACAGTGGCCATGTAACTGTATAATAAAAATAAAATATATATTCAGGTGATGTTTCTTAAAATAAGAATCCTCTTTACCATGGCTTCTTTCTTTCTTTCTTTCTTTCTTTTTTTTTTTTTGTAAAACAGCATGGATCTGGGTTTCTGACTCTTTTCTCTGAGCTGATACTCAATTCTTGTTGTTAAGAGAAACGATTACCATCAAACCACAGGATATGAGAATTCTCTAACCAGCTCAGATCACCAAGTAAATAACCTCTTGGTAATTTAACAATTTCTATCTGCCACAGTATTGCTCATTTACAAAGCAAGCTATTTTATGATAATCATAAAAAATAAATTCTATTTCTTCTTTTTTTTTTCCCCCAAAAGATTTGCTATAGGGCACATGCACTCACCAGAGAGACAGAGAGAGAAAGTGAGAAGTCAACCCCCACGACACCACAATCCCTTTTCCTGCATTCTCCTCTCGGGATTTTGGGCATGCACAAACACATGCCCGGTGTGTTTCAAGCCTCCAAGTGTGATACTCGAATTGTGGGCAGCCGTGTGGGAGTCCAGCGACATAACCATTATGCCACCTGCTGGTCCTGCTATTTCTTCTTAAGGGAGCTGTACAATGAGGAAACTCATTAGACTTCTAGTGAGGTGGCTAGGGAATACTCTTCATTGTGGTAAAGCACGTATTCATTGATGCTCCTTGCCTCTTTATTGTATACTGATTCTTGATTCATAATGGTTTCATAGGTTTCAGCTGAAGTATATAGACAGTAGGGTTGTCAGTTCTTGTGTTTGTTGAGTTTATCCTTGGAAGGAGGTATATTCGCTCCATCTCTAACTCCTTAAGTGCTTGGTTTCTTTATCTGTAAAATAAAGGGGATGGGACTAGATGATCCTTTATGGTTATAAATGTCTTTCATTTTTGACAATTTCAAAATGGTTTGGCTTAAAAACACCACTCAGTCTGGGCTTATGCATAATGCATTTTATGAAAAGATTGTCAAATTTCCTGACTTTCAGTGTAGGTAAAAATTTCAACTATTGTCTCCCCGAAAACACAAAAAAGCACTCATTTTTTTAGTGAGACTTGGTAACTGTCAGAGCATATATATCTATGCAAATGTTTCTAGGTGACATGTGTCTAAAAACTCTGATTTAAACAACCACTGTCTTCTGCATGGAATTTCTAAAGTTAATTTGATTATGTGGTTGATGAAATATGAAGAGAAGTCTATTCTTCTAGTTAAGCTACACTAATTGGACAAGACAGCTATGACTTTCAAGAATGTATCTTTCAAATCTTTGTAGAGAAAGCAGTAAAAAATATGGGGGCTGAGTAAGAGAAGAGGAAATTTTTTATTTTTAAATTTTATTTGTTATATTGCAGATGGCATATGTACTCAACAGAGAGAGAGAGAGAGAGAGGGAGAGAGAGAGTGCACGCAAGTGAGCAAGTTCCTCCAGTGGGGCATGGTCATGCCACAATCCATTCTCTCATTTTTCCATCTCATCAAGCTCTTCAGCATGAATGCTCAGTAGTCAATTTGTTTTTTTAAAATAATTATTTATTTAATTCCATTTATAATTTTTTTTTTTTTTAAATTTGACCAGACAGAGACAGAGAGAGAGAAAGGGAAAGGGAAAGTGAGAAAGCAAGCCTCAAGATCTGAGGCTTGAACTGTGGTTGGCCATGTGGTTATCCAGTGCCTTTAACCACCTTGCCACCTGTTGGCCTTCCCAATATGTTTTTCAAGCTGCTAGGGTTGGGATTCGCATTATGGTCAGCCATGTGGGTCTAGCAATTAACCACTGTGCTACAGAGTGGCCCAAGATCAAATTCTTTTTTTTCTTTTTTTTTTTTTTGCATGTGTTGGAGGACATGCATGCTTGTTAAAGAGAGACAGAGAGAAAGAGAGAGGGAAAGTGAGAAAATTCCAACATGGGTTGGTCATACCACAATCCCTTCTCCATTTCTCCTTTCAGGATTTTGGGCATGCATGTACACACATCTGGCATGTCTTTTAAGCTGCTGGGTTTGGGACTCAAACCTCACAGTTGGTCATGTGGGGTCCAGTTGCCTTAAACACCATGCCACCAGCTGATGAAATTCTTAATACACTTTCAACTTTAACTGTATGTAAGGGCCAAATTTCTAGAATTAAAAAAAAATCTTGAGTAATAGGCCCTACTTTCTAGTTATCAGTATGAGTCTATGCATAACAAATTTATGTCAATTCCAGGAGCTGAACATCTAGGTTATTTGAACCTGAGCTTGAATGTCTTGATTACAAGTGATTTTTTTTTTTTTTTTTTTTTTTTGAAAGTGTTAGTCTTTGTGGGG
>NW_006159518.1:1310601-1318900 GCF_000334495.1 Tupaia belangeri chinensis | reverse complement strand
ATGGCGTGTAGTCGCTGCTTTGGTTCTTTATTGGATAATTCTTGCCAAATGACTTCATCAGTTTCAGGTGAAATAGATAGAAGGCCAAGCTATTGAATATTGGGTCTGTTTAGTTTATCCTAAAATGGATATAGGGACATAAAGTAGACATAGGAGTTCTCTCTTGAGTATACAGTGGAAGAGATAGTAGAATCATGGGCTTCCACAGAACACTAATGAGGCCTAAAGTTGGGAGTCATATTTTTTAGGAGTAAGTAGGCTGTGTTATGCAGATAATTTTTCCACTTAAACAGTCAAGTGTTTGGTGTACTGCTTCCCAGGATTTTTAATATACAAACCTAAGAAACATAAGTTATCATTCTCTACCTTTTCAGAAGAGTACATGACTAAGAAGAAAAGATCCTATCTAACAGGCGAGATGGCGAGCCTTCTCTAGTTCCCACTGAGCATGTCAGTTTCTTGGCTCTCTGATGAGTGTCATCCTTTCTTAGTCAGACACCTCATAAAAGGGATACTCAGGCACTAGATTCTTAGAAATGACATTAACAGTGGATCTGTAGCATGTATCCATAAAAGTGTCTCCATTTTCAAACACTGTCCTAAAGTCACTTTCTTGAATTTGATGGTTGAAATCTTCCCAGATTACGTGCTTTCCCTGTTTAAGCAGGGTGAATAAGAAGGCACCTTGCCAAATGTACTCCTGAGCAAAAATAATGAGCAAAAAGCGTTCCATTGCTTGGACAAGAAAGTGTACACTCCACTCTTGGAATTGCCCTTAGCAGTTTGGATATGTGTGGTGGATCAGTGTGGGGGAGCCATGAGGGAATGGTCAGAGAAGCAGAAAAGAGAAGCATCTTAAATACAAATTTGACTCGTTTTGGTGGAAAGAGCTTGCAAATGATGGTACGGATGATTCCAAGTAGCCAGCATTATTATTATTTTAAAAACAGGATAGCATTAATTCAAGTGTACTAGTTTCTCCTCAAACAAAGATGCCCCCTGGAGGAGAGGCTGAGGTGATTTTTGAGGAAAACGAACAGGTAAGAGACAGCTTCATAAGTTGTTGATTTAATATGAGGCAAGGAAGGTAAGTGGTTAAGGAAAAGGAAAGATACCCCAGTCAGCTAATCTGATTCATTTGGGAAAGTTTCCAGTTTTGAAAAAGCTCACATCGGAAGGTGAACTAAAAGGCATCGGAATGCTGTTCAATTCAGCACCAAGGTTTCTATAAGGACTAAGGACCTGTCATTTTAATCTGCATGGTGTTCTCTGTTCTTTTCTATAATTATATGGCTCTTCAAAGGGGAAGCCAAGTATACTGTGGAGATTTCTCTGAGAAAGAAAACCTGAACATTCTCCACAGGGATGAATCATTTAAAATGAAAGAAGCCTTGATCATGATTTTCAGATCATTTCATTCCTACCATAGAATATTCCCGTTAGAGGTGCCATGAGCTATTTAAGTGGTTGCCCTGAGTTGATATGGGTGCCTCTTGAGAAATGTGGCTGTGAAGGGAAATTGCGAATTCTGATAGCTGAGGTAAGATGTGCAAGGCAGAGGGGTAGTTTCTAGCTTGAAGGTGGGAAGTTACCCCCTTCGCCAAGTGTCTTTTCTAGAGTCTCAGATGAGAAGATTCTTAAGGATTAATAAGGCAAGTCACTTCTGAAGGCTTCACAAGATGACTTTGCACTCTTAAAAACTGCCCCAGGGAAAGAAAGTGAGAGGACAGGCCAGGGTAAAGTGGTTTTATACACTGAGTGTTGAGAAGTGTAGTGGATTCTGTGGTGTACTGTCTAGACCTCCTCTTTAGGATTGAAGCTAAATATTCCTCAGCTGTCAAGAGTATTGCCTAAGGATGCTTCACAGCCCATTGATAGGGGCAGCTCACATTCAATGACAAAGAGCTCAATTCAGGAGATCATTGAATGACCAACCCAGTTTAGGAGCTTTCTGGGGGACTGGCTGAAGCTGTGTTGCAGCTGCTTCCCAGCTCATCTCCTCTTCTGCCCGGTTTAGCCTCTGCCCTGTTCGGGCGACAGAGTTACATACATGTTACGTCAGCTTACAGAACCTCATTTCTACACGTGTCTAAAGGTCACTATGTTTGTTCAGATTGGCTGCTCTCCACATGCTTCCTCATTCTCTGACAGGGACGGCACCGGAGCACTGCCCTGATAAACCACCTGCACACTTATTTCCAATCGAGAGTACATTTCTCAGGAAACTTGAACCAAAAAGAAGGAAAAAAAATGACAAGTTGAAAATATATCCTAACAACTGTACTAAATAACTCTGCAGTTATTTGACTCTGAATGTGTTCTTTCATTCAAGAACTATTTAATGAGAATCCATGACGTGCCAAGGATTATACAATATGATACTCTGTGACTGGAAACATCAGAGGAGTTTAAAGTCTTCAGGGTTTTTAGAGTCTTCAGAGTCTTCATGGATTAAACTTCAGTTTCTTCCTTAACTGTGTGGAACTATATCTAAAGGTAATCTTAGAATTCTGCACATGGATAGCAAAGGTCAAACCTGCCTATGAGTGTGTTTTTATGACCCATGGAGTGGTGTTAATATTTTAGATTTAGTTTCAAATGATAAAAATGAGAAGATTGCACATAAAGTCATCAAGATTGTGACTGCATTTAAAACAGAAGTTCTGGCAACATAACACCTGCTTTCCTGGAAGATAACTAGCTGGAGCTGATTAATGGCTGTTTTAAAACTTGTACCACTTCTAGTTTGTTATAGTCCCCACTATGCCCTGTGGTAACTGGCCTACTTATTCATACTACTTTCTAGGCCCCTGTGGGTATTCAAATTTTTGACCTCTTCCCCAATTCCTAGGCCCATGAAAGGGTCTCCCAATCTCCAGATCATTCCTGAAGACCCTGAGTTGGAGATTTGGGCCCTGTCCCTTAGCCCTGACTTGCCCAAGTGAGATGATCTCAAAAATGTTTAATATTTTCCTTCTGAAGCAGAACATTCATTGAAGAAATAAAGACCTTCGTTTCTTTAATTTCTTTCATTTTAAAATAGTGATTTTTTAAGAAAGTTTTATTTATGTCTTCCATGAATGAGAGTACTTAGGGAGATCTCCAGACTTGAACTGGGAACCTTCCCATGTAGGTCAGCCTTGCAGAGCATTGTGTCCTACTGTGGTGCCACGGTCTGGCTCCTTAAAGAGTGTGTTTCAGAAATAATGATTTAGCTTATTCATGACACTAAACAAGAGGTACCATTACAGAATTTGTGTGGCAACTCTATTCTCATGGCTCCATGCTTTCTTTACATAGCTGAGGAAACAAGCAGAGTGTGGGGTGGAGTTTCCCTAAGTGGCAAAGGCAGACTTGAAACCCATATTTCTTCCCACCTCTGTCAGTGCTGTGGCCGCCAGGCTACCCTGGCTCCACCATTATGTCATATCACAAATAAAGATGCAGCCAGAGCTGGGCCTTAGAGATCATTCTTCTGGTGAGAGAGATTTGCCCAGAACCCTTTCCCCACCTGCTCCCCTTAACCTCTCCCCCCCATATAAATGATATAAGCTAACAGTAGTATGTACTATTTCCTATTGATTGAGTGTATTCCTATCTTTTGGGTAGATACCCAGGAGTGGAATTGCTGGATTGTATGATAGGTAAATTTGTAGGTTTTGAGGAAACTTCATATTGTTCTCCACAATGGGTGTACTAATTTACATTCCCACCAACAGTGTAGGAAAGTTTTCTTTTTACCACAACCTCGCCAACACTTATTTTTAACTTTTTAAATCTTAGCCATTCTGATTGGGGTTAGGTATTATCTCATTGTGATTTTGATTTGGATCTCCCTTATGATAAGAGATATTGAGCATGTTTTCATATGCTTCTTGGTTGTTTATCTTCCTTAGAGAGTTGTCTATTCAGCCCATTCACCCATCTTTTAATTGAGTTTTTTTTTTTTTTTCCTCAAATAAGCTGCTTGAGCTCCCTATATATTCTGGTTATTGGTTCCTTAACTGAGGCACAGTTTACAAATACATTCCTCCATTCCAAGGGTTATCAATTCACTCTACTTATTATTCCCTTTTGTTGTGCTGAAGCTTATTAACCAGATGTAATCTTATTAGTCTATTTTGGGGATAATTGCCTATGCTTTGGGGGGGGGTGGTCTTATTTAAGATGTCTTTGCCTACTCCAATGTCTCCTAACAACACCTGAATATACAAAGCATCTTTAAAAAGTTTATGGAAATGCATAATGAAAAAAACCCACATGTGAATTTCAGAAGTGTTCGCACTAAAATGAACTTGTACTTTAATTCCATTTTCCATGAACTCTTTGAGGTCCCCTTATATATGTATGTTTTAAAGAATAATTTTATTTAACTTTAGTTATTTATTTTAATTTGACCAAAGAGGAACAGAGTGAGCAAGAGAGAGGGAAAGTGAGAAAGCAAACTGCCAGGTCTGGGACTTGAACCATGGTTGGCCATATGGGAGTCCAGCACCCTTAACCACCATGCCATCTGCTGGCCCTGAAGTCCCTTTATATTAACAATGCTAAGTTTGCCTTGAAAACATTAAGACTACTGTCAGACTCTCTATCCTTGTTCCTACTAGTCCCTGAAAGTGACCCAGAATTTCTTCTCCCCAGAGTCCTAATCACACAGGCTGATTTTTTCCTTTCACTTCAACTGTCCTTGTCCTCAACTTTTGACACATTCTCCTGCCCTCTGGATCTTCTAGCCAGTCATCTGCAACACTCCATATGTACTCAACCTCTTCTCTGAGAGAGACTGCTAACAGTTGCTCTTACTGAAACCTGGCCCAGCCCCAAGATCATGGGTCTTCTCCTGAAGGTAGTGGCTATTTTCTTTATTCATCCTAATGGGTCTGAAAATGAGAGCACTTTACTCTCTGCTTCTTTGTCATTCTCAGCTGATACTCTGTCTCTCTTCCCCAAAACCCTTTAACAGAATTTGAAGCTCCATCTCTGCTCCTCCACATGGTGAGATGGAGACAGGAGAGGGGCCAGCTCATCCAGTGAGTATGCCATAGCATAGGACTGTCCGGCCCTCTGCCCCTTCCTATGGTAGTCACCTTCTAATCCCCAGGCCACTCCCCATGTACCTCGAAGATTTCAGCTCCTGGCTATTGTCACTCTCCAACTGCATTCTTACTAAAATTATGTTGGTTGCGATACCCATAGAGATGAACTCTTCAATATCTTGGCTTTGGGATTTGATTTTCTCCTCTTCTCCAATGATTTTGTCGTCAGCCATGTATACTTTAGAAGTTGCCATTATCAAGGCTGACTGGGGTTTGCATCCCAAGTTGGCCTGAAACATACTGGTCATAAAGCCCCAATCCTGACTGACTGGAGGGCTGGAGGAAGAAATTGCAGTGTGATGAGACCCTCTAGTGAATGCTTATATCCCTCTCATGTGCACTTTCTCTTGCTCTCTGTCTCACTAATAAATCAATTTTAATAAAGTAATTTTTTTAATAAAGAGAAAAATGCCATTATTAAGAACTAAAACATTGGCCAGCCACAGTGGTACAGTGGTAACGCAACCCTCTGCCGTGCTGAGGCCACATGGAAAGGTGCCTGGTCAAGTCCTGGGGCCTCCCTGTACACACTCCCAGCATGCACGTGTGCCTGTGATCCTGCATGGCTCATGTTGCAGGCCAGGATGATGGTGCGATGATCATGTTGAGGACAACTACCTTTCTCTCTGTCTCTATCTTTTCCTCTCTCATGAAAGAAAAAAAAAAAAAAGAAACAAAGAACTAGGGTCAACCAGTAGTGTGGTGATGAAGGCAGATGGATCATGTGGCTGATTGCATGACTGGAGTTCCTAACCAGTGGCTTGAGAAACATGCTGGGTCCATGTATTTGCATGCCCCAAATCCTGAAAGAAGAAGAAATGAAGGAGAAGGGATTGTGGCATGACCATTTTCCTCTTTCTCTCTCCTTTGACTCTCTGTCTCTCCTTCTCTGTCTCGTTCCGATTTGTGCAGGCATCCTCCAGCAAACAAACAAATAAAAACTAGAGGATCTTCTTAATCTCAGTTTAAGTTTTTCATTTTTCAACTGTCACCTGCTAGCTTCCCAGACCACTCCCTCTGATATCCATATTTCACTGATTCCTTGATTCCAACAAGCTCTATCATCCACAGATCCTATCATCTTTTTGCTGTCCTTCATCACCCTTATATTCATACTTTTTTAACCAGTTTAAGTTTCATGGCCTATTGTTATAATCACTCTCTTGCATTAAACGCTCAACTCCTTTACCCCCATCCACCCTCATTGCCTGTGCTTGGCAACGCCCCATGGTCTGACTAAGCTGTTGAGCCCCTGAAATTTTTCAGCCGAACGTGGTTGCAAAAAAACAGCCCCATGGACGGATTGTACCTTAAATTCATGACAATGGCCTTTTAATGTGTTCTTCCTGATTGCTACCTGAAAATTTTATTCTATACCCAGAGCTTTTCCTGAAATCTAGATGACTTTTCCTACCAAAGATTGATCCTTTCATTGGTACTATATTCTATATTCTCACTTGCTCAAGAACATTGTTCTTGCAATTCTTCCTTCTCTCTCCCATATCAATTTCTCCCTCTTCATTCTTTCATTCCATTAACATAAAACATGCCTCAATTTCTTCTCATATTAAAAAATAGTCTTTTGATACTATGTGCCTCTCCACCTACTGCTTGTTTTTTCTCTCTTCCTTCACAAGAAAACTTATGGACTTGTCTGTGATGGTTAATTTTACATCTTAACTTAGCTAGGCCATCATACCCAGCTATTTGATCAAACATTATTCTAGATGTTTTTGTGAGGATGGTTTTTAGACGAGGTTAATATAAAACCAATAGGTTTTGAGTAAAATAGATAATGTAGGTGGACCTCATTCAATCAGTTGGAGGTCTTCAGAGAAAAAGACCGCTTTTCTTGAAAGAAAAGGAGATTCTACCAGCTGACTGCTTTCCGACTTGAACTGAAACATCCATTCCTATCTCTAGCTTGCCAGCCTCTATCAGTGTATGAGCCAGTATCTTAAAATAAGCCTCTCCCTCTCTCTCGCTTTCTCCTTCTCTACATATACACCCTCTTGGGTTTTTCCCCTTGAGAACTCTGATGACTACATTGTCCAGATTCCTCCTCTCAATGCCCCAGGACTTCGCCTAGGACTTTGCCTCTTTTCTATATCACTCCTGGATGGTCTCACTCCAGTCTCAGCTCTAGATTTAAGGCTCCCAAACTTATACCTCCATCTTTTCCCTGGACTCCAGACGTGTATATATAATAGTCTATGTGATGTCTCTTTGTAGACATCTAATAAGGACCTTCAAATGAACATGCTTAAATGTGGGGACACGTTTAAGAGAGAGAGTCTGAGGTGTGAGGACATGCACTGAGCAAACACCCCATGTTCTTTTGGGGTTTGGCAGATCTTTGTAACTTGTCTTTCCTTAACCTTGGTGGCAGACAGAGCAAGGGTGGAAATTACTAGGGGCGTTCCAACAGACACACCTGATGGACTTCAAGAAACATCTTGACCCCAATTAGTAAAGTCCAATCCCTGCTCTGCATCTGAAAGCTTCTTTAGCCTACTCTGGGTGTGGTGGTGCACTCCTTATGGAGAAGTTCTTTAGCTACTTCCCCACACCTAACAGCTAGTTCTCTGCATTAGAAAGGAAGATGAGATTTACTCTAGATGGGATTACCATCAAGGGATACACCTTGCCCCGGGTATGACTAATCCCTTTTAGATTTGTTAACTGCTTCTCATTGTCTGTAATCTGGCAACTAATCCATGAAGTGTCATGAAACATACATGTGTAATGTCTTCTTGTACTATAAATAAAGACGTCCAGTTCATCTGGGCGGCACAAGTTGCTTGGGCTACCTAGGCTCAGGCTGCCTGAGTCCGTTTCTACTCTATTCCTTTGTCTCATTCTTTCCAATTCCCCGGTCCTGGCAAGATGGAGGGCTTTCTCTTTCTCGTCCTCTTTCTCTTCCTCACCAGCAGCCCTCTGATCATGATTCAGCCAGACCCAAGCCCTGGGGCGGACGCCGACACTTAAAGCCAAGTGCCTGGCATTCATTTATACTCAAACTTGACATCTTGACTTTAATGGGAAGCCCTCCTTTCAGTTGCTCTGGACACATTCAGATGTATCTGTACTCATTCTTTTTTCCTCTGATATCTTACATCCATCTAATTAATTGATTATGTTGTCTGTACTCTTTTTGTTTGGAGAGGTTTTTTTTTTTTTTTTTTTGGGGGTTTTTGTGTTAG
>NW_006159518.1:1300122-1310536 GCF_000334495.1 Tupaia belangeri chinensis | reverse complement strand
GCCAGGTTGCAATCCCTTCTCCTCCATTCTCCTCTCGGGATCTTGGGCACGCACGCACACGCGCCCGGCATGAGTTTTAAGCCACTGGGTCTGGGACACAAATCGTGGTCGACTACGTGGGAGTCCAAGGACATAGCCATTACGCTAACTGCTGGTCCCTTAGAGAGTTTTTTGCTATAGGGCACGTGCGCTTGCCAGACAGACAGAGAGAGACAGAGAGACAGAAAGTGAGAAATCACCCCCCTGGGGTGATGGACTTGCCGCAATCCCTTCTCCTCCATTCTCCTCTCGGGATCTTTATGGGAGTCCAGTGACATAGCCATTATGCTAACTGCTGGTCCCCACAGTGTGTATTTTCCATGAGTGTTTTGAAGATGCCTTAGAGTGCTATGGAGCTATGTACTGCGGAGCATGTGCTGGGAAGTGTGTATGTCTTCACTATCTTTTCTAAAATCTTTTTAAAGCCAAAGGTTAACGAGCGTTAGCTTTTTTAAAGAGGAGATTACTCAGACATATATTTAATTAGAGAAATTAGAAAACTGAATTAGTTCTTAGGAATTAATCTAGCTTTATCTAGTTTATTGAATAACTGAACTGATGCTTTGAATCTTGAATTCAGTTGCTCTCTCCTACCCCTTAAAAGAAATTAAAACAGCTACAGTTAGGGATTTGAACTGTCAACCAGTATGTTTTTATTGACTTCTTTGCGTTTTCCTTCCTTCCTCCCTTCCTTCTTCTCTCTTTCCTCTCCTTTCTTTAAAGAAAAACAGAAAAGAGCTAGATCCAGCCAGTGGTGGGGTGATTAAGATGGCTGGATCCCACATGGCCAACTGCATGGTTAGAGTCCCAGACCGAGTGACTGGAGAAACATACTGGGCATCTTCCATCCTCCCTCCCTCCCTCCCTTCCTCTTTCCCCTCCCTCTTTCTTTTCTTTCTTTTGATAATCTTGAAACATTTCCAGGACGTTGCATTCGTACTTTTGATCTATAGACATTTTAGGTCTGAAGCTAGTCCTTTCCTTTGGACCACAGAGTACATATTTGAGACCTTTTATTTAGGTCATCTGAAATCTTTTAATTCTCTAAATAAATAGTAGTTAGGACAAAGGTTCGTTGGTAACCCAGGTGTAGCCCTGAGAATATAAGGATAAAAGGAGCCAAGGACATTGGAAGAATGGGGCCCAGCCTTAGATAAATGCTATGAAGGCCAAAAGTAATTAGAAATCTCTCAGACCGAGGCCATCCTCCATGCTCGGGAAACCTCAGTTAAGGCATTCCACTGTGACAGGCTCAGGGAAAAGGAGGTGACCCAGTCCTGGCAGATCTTCGCCTGAGGGCAGCAAATGCAGAGTAAATCCCAGAACGGAAAATTGGAACACTGACAAACAGACATATTTCTACTGGAGATAAGCCTGCAAATTGATGAGATGTAATGAAATGCATAATTAAAGAAGAGAATGAGTAGGCAAAAATGCCTACTCCTCAAAGGAAAAAATTATGTTTTCCCCTTAGAAACAGCTTTTTGGTTGTTATTATCCTCCAGAAATGGGTTTTCTGGAGCCTTGGGCAAAGGTTTTACTTTGCTTGGTCTCTTGGAGTTAATCGTGAGCTGCAGTCAGTTTTCTTACTGCGTCTGGGTGGAAACGTTTATTTTTAAAGTATGGAAAAGGGTCTCATTTATCAAGGCACCAAATGGCTATACCAAGTTCTCCTGGAATGAGTATTAACCTTCTTTAAGGGAAGACTATTCAGACATATATTTAATCAGAGAAATTAGAAAACTGACTTAGTTTTTGAGGAATTAAGTGATTTTAGTTCGTTGTGTAACTAAACTGAAGTTTTGAATTTTGAATTCATGGCCCCTCCCCCCAACCCTCCTACCCTCCCACCCTCTTCCCCCTCCTCCCATGTAGTCGACCACGGTTCAAGTCCTGGACCCAGTAGCTTAAACTCACCACAAGTGTGTGTACTTGCATGCCCAAGGTCCTGAGAGGAGAATGGAGAAGGGATTGCAGCATGGCCATCCCCCCAGGGGGTGATTTCTCATTTTCTGTCTCTCTGTCTCTGTCTGTCTGGCATGCACCCTATAGCAAAAACCTCTCCAAAAAAAAAGAAAAAAGAAAAAAAAAAAAAACGCTATGAACCTGTAACCCATCTCTAACCACTATCTACTACTAATTCTCTCTCTTCATCAAAGCATTTCAGAACCATAGAGTATATGTCCTATTTCTATTTTCTTACTTTTCATTTTTAAAATTATTTTTTATTCAATCACTGCATATCATTGCAGCTTGCAAAATGAATTCTTTGCTCAGCCATTTGACATCGAACTTCTGCTACTTCTGCTTTACGAAATCATTCTTTTGCTAAGGCCATTAATTAATTGCTAACTACAACTTACCATTTTCCCAGACTCTTTCTAATTGAAACTCTTGGGTGCTTTTAATGTTATGTCCTCCTTCCTGGAATCAAGTTTCTGAGCACTCGCTCTCCCGTATGCATTTGCCCCTCTTCTCACTCTGCAGACTTCCTAGGGTGCCTTCATTACCTCTGAAGATAGAAGCTATTGCCTTTGATCAGAGAGATCCTATATCCCTAGGCCTGAACACTGAGCCTTAAGCTTTCAAATCTAGTTGCCTTTGGACAACTTGGCAATATGTTCTTCAGGTATTCAAATTCATAATGCCCCCAAATAATCTTAGTTTACTTTCTTAAATAACCCTGAAGTCACCCAAATTGGCTACATGAAATCCAATCATGATACCTTTCTCCCTTCTTTCCCCCAAAAGGTCTTCATGGACAAATCTTGCTGGAAACATTAAGGTACGACCACTTATGCTTTTGAAATGTATTTGTTCTTCCTTGTTCTTCTTATTACTTTCTTTTCAGGTCCTTATTATTTCTCACTTGCTTGTTAAAATAGTGGGCATATGGAAACCTTTTCATGGTCCTTGAGTCATCCCTACCTCAGGAAGAATCTTCAAAAGTTCATGGAAATGCATTTTATGGAAAAGCTATGCATGGGTTCAAGAAGTTTTGTACTAAAATAAATTTATACTACCCCATGGAGATGGCCACACTGAAGTCCCTTCTCCTCTGGGGACTTTGGGCATACACACACACACACAAGTTTGTGCTATGATTTTCAAACCCCTAAGTCCAGGATTCGAGCTGCAGTTGGCCATGTGGGAATCCAATGCCTTAACCACCATGCCACCTACTACCCCACCCCTCCCCTCCACCATGGTCAATTAAAGTCACATTTCTTTCCTTCATAGCATTTTGCCCCAGTTCATAATAAATCCTTTGGATCACTGATAAATAGCTAGCCTTTCCCCTCTGAACCATAAGCACCGTGAGAGCCCAGGCCATGTTTTCTTTCCTTCAGTGGTTGTTGTCCCTGGGGTCTTGTGCTGTGTCTACACAAGAATGACACTCAGTAGTTGTTGACTTAGCAAATAAATAACAGAGTCTAGCAATATCTTGAAATAATAAGTCTTCTCCACCAAAACTTTCTTCTGGCTTCATGCAAATTTCAGCGGTGGGCCAAGTTGCTATTCTGCATTATCTCCAACAATAGTGTTGGAGAAGAGTCTGCAGGAAGGACATGTATTTTTACCTTAATACTTCTGAGAAAAAAAATCATGAATAGGCTCAAAGCATCCCAGTTTTCCTCTAATAGCCTATTATGTACTTCTAGTGCATAAATTTGTCATCTTGACACATTTCTTCAATATATTTTTAGTCCATACATTTTAGGGTGTGCTTTCAAGAATTGTATTATAGCCTCTCTTAGTTGATTTTGACCCAGATTTTAAATAGTTGGTTTTCATCTTTGTAAAATAGAACTCCTTTTCTTATTCCTCCAAGCCTCAGGCTGTTTTATTTGTTCACGATTGCTTTGTTTTTATGAGTTTATTTTGTGTTAGGCATTCTGCTAAGGATTTCATTTTTTCAGGTTACTTTGCAAATACACAAAACCATGCTGCGCTTTAAGCAATGGTATTATTTTCATTTTATAAATGAGGAAACTGAGATTGAGATTATTTTCTGGATCAAGGTCAAATATTTAAGTGATGGAACCGATTCTGATCCTCTGTCTCTCTCTTTTACTCATGGAAGAAATAAATAGACCTTTTGGGGATTTAATGAATTGGGATAGCAGTGAGAAAGTTTATTTTTATTTCCTAATTTTTAAGAGGTTTTTGCCTTAGGGCACATGTGCTTGTTGGAGAGAGAGAAACAGAGACAGTGAGAGGGAAAGTGAGAAATTACCCCCCACCGGATGGCCAGGCCACCATCTCTTCTCCTCCAATATACTTCTGGGATCTTGGATATGAATGCACGTGTGCCCAGTGTGATTTTTCAAGCTACCGGATCCAGGACTTGAGTTGTTGGCAGCAATGTTGGAGTTCAGTGACGTAACCACTGCGCTATCTGCTGGTTCCCCTAAGAAAAAGTTTATTTTTAACTTCTCTGTTTCTAGGATAACAAACACATTATATGCTTTTGGATTGTGAGAAGCTAGTGTTCAAGACACATGGGAAAATATTTGCTTACACACCTTACTGTCTCTTAAAGTGGAAAGAAGTCTTGTTTTTGTTTAGGAGCTTTTAAAATGTGAACATGTAACTGCCTCTCTCCCAAGTTCCTTCATGCAAGAACCAGATACCAAATGGTAACTTTGCCACCTAGTCCCTCCAATCACCCGGAGGAGTCCATGGAGCAAAGCAGAGGCCAGGAGCTAGAGACTCATTCACTGGTGCTTAGGGTGGCTCTGGGTTCCTTCCCTTTTGCTTTCCTTTTCTGTCTTTTTATTATTGTTGTATGTTTTGTTTACTTACTTATTGATTGAGAGAGAGAAAGAGAAGAGACAGGGACCTTCAATGGAGTCTTGCCTTGTCACTATTCCCTTCACTCTCAGCCTTCCAATCAGCCAGGATCGTGGATATACCCAAGTGTGTTCAGGTCGACCTGCCGTCCAAACCCCAGGCTTTCCCCCAGGGCTTGATCCTTGCACAGTGGCACCCTTGTACCTATAATCTAGGCCTCCTTTCCTCTTCTTCCCTTGTCCTGATGGCAAGCCTGCCCAATACTTTCAGGAAGATTTGCAGCCAGAAGGATTACTCGAACATTTATGCCTCTATAGCAGGCTCCTTATGAGAGAGAAAGTTTGGGGAGGTGAAGGAAAAAATTTACCAACCAAAGAAACACTCCTACAAAGTAGGATAGTTTTTTGTTTGTTTTGTTTTGCTTGTACAACTTACCTTTGTAAGTACCTTTGAACTGTGTACTTTACTGATTTTTGGTTGTTTGAAACTATTGACAGAAGGAAAATTCAAGTGCTACCTTTTTTATTCACATGTCATTGGCTGCAGTGGTTTTGCTTCCTGGGGAAAGCAGGGATTCCCATGGACAGAAGGAGCAAGAAGCTGAAAGAGGCAGATCGAAGTTGCCTTCCTTACATCTCAGTGAGGGAGAGTCAGTAGAATCTATGGTGTTGGTCTTCAAATTATGATTTTTGGGGGCTGAGGTTATTTTCAGAGAAATGAGTTTTACTAGCTACATGGGAATGATGCAAATGCAAAACATCTAAGAAGTAACTGCTTATTTCATACTTACTGGGATTTGTTGAGAAATCTGGTAACCAGACACTTGAAGATTGACATAAGGATTCCATTGTCACAACAGAGAAGTCAAAAAGATAGAAGTAAATCTAGAGACATCTTAAGAGGGGGAGGCTTTCTCACATCATCTGGAACTCATTTTAAAGGTCTTCTCTTAGTGTTTCAACTACTATGTATGTGATATAAAAGAGCTTCTTGAAGTGGAATGTGAAATTAAATGGAGACACGTGAACATCCAAATCACATTGAGAAAGGCTGGATGGTAGCACTGAGGTAACACAATGCTCTGTGAGGCTGACCCACATGGGGGGCCTTCCTGAACAGGCCAGGTGCGCATGCCCACGATCAAGCTGGCTGAAGCTGGAAGTGGTTTGCAGTATGAAGATCCTGCTGGGGGTTCCTGTTTCTCTGTCTCTCTCTTTTTCTGTGTCTCTCTCACTCATGAAAAAAGAAAGAAAGAAACTTTAAAAAAATCACATTGAGGGGCTGGCATCTGGCATGGTAGTTAAGGCACTGGATTCCCACATGGCTGACAGTAGTTCCAATCTGCAATCCAGTGGCTTGAAAATGATACCAGGCATGTGCGCATGCATGTGCCCCAAATCCTGAGAGGAGACTGAAGGAGAAGGGATTGCAGCATGACCATCCCCTGGGGGGGCAATGTTTCACTTTCCTTCTCTCTCTCTCTCTCTGTCTCTTCCTGATAGAAAAAAAAAAAACTTTAAAAAAATCACATAAAATCACTTTATTATTGAAAATTCCAATATTACAACATTAGAAAAATTGAGAGAACATTTGGGGAACAGTTACCATTTTTCAGGGTTGACATTATCCACCTTCAAGGACTCCCAGTGCTACCAATAGCATTAGCTCTTGGATCCCTGTCTGGGTATCTAAAACGTGAGCCTCATTCTTGAGGGATGATACCTCTTTGTGTTGCCCTTGAGTTTTCTAACAAGCAGCCATGACTCTGGCGAACTGGCCAGAAGTGGGCAAGGGGTTCTTCCAAGTATTTATCTCAAGGTAAAAGAAAGAAACATTGTCCGATACTGCCCCATGGGACATCTTCCCAGCTTTCAGATTCACAAATAAACTTAAAAGCCCCTGGACAGTAGAGATATAACTTTTTGTTGAGGCATAAGTTGAATGGAGAACACTGCATGTCTAAAGTGCTTCTGGTTAAATCTATTAAAGAAGGAAAAGAAGTCCTCAGAAAAACAAAAATATCCACAGCTACATATATCTTTGAAGCTCTATGCAACCTAAGTATTATTGTGTGGTCATAAGACATCACCCCACCCACTCACTCTCCATAAACGTTGGATATGAGTGTGTATGTACATACATGTATGTATATGTGTATGCATTTTCTTTCACAAGGGTCTAAGTAGACATTTTCTATTCTGGGGAAGGCCAGATTTTTTTAAATATAGAATATACTTGTAAATTATGTTTTGGGATTTTCAGAACTAATTAGTATGTACTACATAGTACCTGATCATAGCACACACTTGACGAATATCTGTTGAGAGACTGAATGAGTGAATGAACGGATGAATAAAGAATGAATGAATGCATAATGAATGAGTACATTCATGGAAATGTATTCCCTGCCTCCTTGTAGCCTCCTTGGAGCTGAGTAGAAACCTGGCTATTTTCCCTATCACTAACACTAGGGACCAAGGAAGAGTTCTGTTACTCTAGCTATTTCCAAAAACGTCCTCATGTCAGAGTCCTGGAATTCTAGTCTCTGGAAGGGAGCAGAGTCTTAGGTTCTTATTGTTTCAAAGCCTTTGACGTGTATTTCAGTGGTCTGGAGCATCCTGAAGGATGTATTATTGCCACTTAGTATTTATTGGGTTGTTGGAAAAGTCATGACGTATTTTTTCTACAGAATGTGTCATGACTTTTCCAACAACCTAACAGATACTCTGCAAGATGTAGAAAAATCTACTGGAAAATGTGTTGAAGCAGTTTCCCTGGGATGAGGACAAGTGCGGTGGACCACACACAGCGTATAACATGCGGAGCCATCCACAGGTAACCGAAATCTGGACCATTGGCCGTCAACTCCTGCTTTGACTTCTGAGATACCTGAAAATGTTTGCTTTCCCTGAATAAAGGGAATTTCTAGTCATCAGACCTTTAAACACAGGAGGGAAACATTTCGACATTTTGGTTACATGTACCCAGGTTGTGAATACAAACGCAAAATATGCCTTATTTTAGCGTAGTCAGCTGTTACCTCAATTATTAGCAAAAATTTAAAACCAATGAGCACCTTTCTTTAGACACTAAAGAACAGATTAAAACTCATAGCAGGTATTATAAAAGATCTTGGGAGAATTGCAGAGATAGTTAACACCTGGAATATTCAGCTTACATTGACTTAGGATCACCCATATCTCCCTCTCTTCCCCACCCCCAGATGCTGACAAAACCCCAGAAATATGAGCATGAGAAGCCGCTACTAAAGGTATAAACCACTGTTTCTTGATGGAGTTTGTGTATGTGCATTTCAGATAACTGGTTCAAATTTCTTGCTGCACTGTGAGAACATCTGAAAGTTCAGGGAAATGTGCTCATTCTCAAATAGCTTTAAATCACATACAGATATTTTTTCCCCCTTAAAGAGTAACTTCAAGGAGAAATGGTTACTCTCAGGAAGTTTGCATGTGCTCGCAGGTGAGAGACAGAGTGAGAGGGAAAGTGAGAAAGCACCCTTCAGAAGGCAGAGCCATGCCACAATAACTTCTCCATTTCTCTCTCTCCTTTTGGGATTTTGGCCATGCCTCTTAACACACCTGACATGTTTTCAAAGTTGCCAGGTTTGGGACTCAAACTGTGTGTTTGACCATGGGAGATTTAGCTGCCTTAACCACCAGGCCATGGGCTGGCCCAATATTTTTATTTTAAAATTTTACCACTGAGCACATGCACTTGTTGGAGGGGGGGAAGGGAGAGAGGGACAGAGAGAGAGAACCTCCAATGGGAAGTAGACATGCCACAATCCCCTCTTCTCCATTTCTACATCCTGCTGGGATTTGGAGCACCCAGGTCCATGTGCTTGTCTTGTTTTTCAAGCTGCTTGATTCAAACTGAGGTCGACCATGTGGAATCTAGCTCCCTTAACCGCTAGGCCATGGAACTGGCTCAGGAAGGGTATAGACTGTAGCACACTGAACTGCAGTGCTTGAAGCCACATGGCCACCAGAGAGTTTGGCTCCTCGGGTCAGTATGAAAATGTGCTAGGAGGATGTGCACATGTGCAAGATTCTGAGGAGCTAGAGAGCTGGAGAAAGGAGACTGCAGCGTGACAAGACCCTATCTTATCTCTCTCTGATGTGTGCATCCTTGTGCTCTATTAGAATAAAATAAGTAGGCTTAAAACATAATTAAAAAAGAAAGCCAGACTTGTGGCACTGATTTGAATAAACCCAGCTCAGTGAAGAACGATATTCATTCCCTATTAAGCCAAGGGGCAGGTGCCTGGTGAGTTGCATTAAACCTTATTGATCTGACAAAATGGTTAAATAAATTGCTAGATCCTGGAGAGCTTTTAAGTCAAAGCAAAATGTCCCCTTCTACTTTGTGATGTACAAATGAGGTTGAATGCACTCTTATCAGAATCCTGTGTGTAATGTTCAAATAAATTGGAGACTTGTAATTATTTTCAGAATTCTTCTGGCAAAAATTCCACATAGCTTGAATCAGTCAAGATATTTCAAGCAGTGGTGCGATTTCTGTAATTATTTGGCTGATTGATTCTCTCCTCCACTTCGATCAGTTTGATGATACATCCAGTAAATTCCTAATATCTAGGTTCATGCTTACAAACTTCCATGCAGCCTGTCTGAGAAGGAGCAGGGGTAAGAGGGAAGCACACGACTCTGCAACGAAACAGCAATGGGTCTCTCTGAGCACAGGACATTCAGGAGACAGATACTTGGACACATCTTCTACTTTTACATAGTATTGCCTCCTTTTCTTGGATAACCATGTGTTCGAATTAGCATACGGCTCTGCTCTTATTGTAATAGCAGGAGGAATCCATCTTACTAGAAAATAACTTCACAGTAAGTTTTCAACACTCTCACTAAGGACAAATGTATTTTATAAAAACCCTTATAAAGAGTCTTCTAATTTCTAATTCTGAAATGGAGACTACTACTAATACATATTTTGAAAGCACAATATGACAGTTACCAAAGTAGAGAGGGTGATATGTGTCAATTTTGCTGGAAAGAAAACTCTGTAACCTTTTGCAAATACTGCTTACTAGGAAAACAAAAACAAAAACTATTTCCAAGACATTTGAATTCAGATGTGTTTCATCACAGCTGTATTAAGAATGTAGAAAATATCAGCGCACAGACATTTATCGGTAAAAAAGTGTCCTAACTAGTTGACTGAATGGAGTCAAAGATGATTGCAAAGCCAAGAAGACGACATTTGGGATAGTAGGGAACTGTGTTAAATTGGATATAACTGCAAAATATAAATCAATATATTCAGGAGTCAGTAGGTGGCGTAGTGGTTAGGGTGCTGGACTCTCATATGGTGGACTACAGCTCGAGTTTTGGACTTGACGGCTTGAAACACACAGGGCATGTGTGTGTGTGTGTGCCCCAAGTCCTGAGAGGTGAAAGGATTGCAGTGTGATCATCCTCTCTGGGGGGTGATTTCTCACTTTCTCTCTGTCTGTCTCTGTCTCTCTGGCAAACTCACATGCCCCATAGCAAAAATCTCTCCAAAAAAATCAATATATTCAATGTTATTATATGAA
>NW_006159518.1:1258478-1300097 GCF_000334495.1 Tupaia belangeri chinensis | reverse complement strand
TGAAATTCAGATGTTAGGTCAGTAAGTTCTAGGCTTCCATGAGCTCTTATCAAGGGCTGCCTGGGAAGGAGTGAGGGAGAAGAAGCCAGTAGGGAAGGCGATGCAGAGCCACTGAGTCTTTCACATACACCTTCTTTCTTCTTTTCTTACTGTTGGGTGATACCTATTACAGTATTAAAAAATCCTCCTATTTAAAATGTATAAAAGCCACTGGCTTTACATGTGAGTTCTGGGGGAAGTGGCTCCATCACTCCCCAATGTTTTGATCTTGGACAGGTTACTCAAATTTTTTTATGCCTCAGTTTCTTTATCTATAAAATGAGAATAATAATTGTTCCTACGTATTAGCATTGTTGGGAGAATTCATCAAATAAATGTATGACAAATTATTAGTACACTGCTACACTAAGGACTAAGTTCATATTCGCATGATTGTTTAGCACAGTGTAAAATGAACCATCTGTCCATTCAAGGAAAACAACCACAACTCATTGGCTTTAGAAAAATCTGGCACAGCCCATTCATTAGAAAGTGTGTTGCCTGATGCATCTAGCAGAAGTGAAATGAGAAAGAGGTCAATCCCTCAGTTAGCTGAAGCCAAAGAAGCAACTTGAAAAGTAAAGAAATATCATCAGAGACAGAGACCTTTGCACCCAGGAGCATGTAACATTTAGGACAAAACTGAAAGGACTTTCACAAGTCGTCTCTATTTCTCTTCATGGCCCAGTTTTTTTTCTTTTTTTTTTTTTTTTTTGATCTCTATTTCTCTTCATGGCCCAGTTTTGAAAATATTGACAATTGACTCTACCTTCACTTCCTTCACCTTTTCATACCTTACCCCTTTACAATATTAATTTTCCTCCCAACATTGCACCGAAATTGCTATTTTCAGTGTCGCTAATTCATTTCCTTTAACTAACCCTGTTCACATGGTTCTGTTTAGCTTCTGTAAGCTCTCAGCACTACCTGACATAGTGGGTCATTTTCTTAGGACACTGCTCTGGCTGCCCATGTGATGATGCTTAGAGGGATTCCCGTGGTCTCTGGTTGCTTTTCTATCCAGTTTCTAAATGCTGAAGTGCATTAGGGCTGAATTTGGAGCCCTCTTCCATTCTATATCTTCATTATATCCATTCACCTTGACTTTCAGTATCATTTATTCTGAAAACTACCCAATTTACTTCTAGTTGGGATGTTTCCTTTGCTGCCATTACCTCCTCCTCCATATCTTCATAAAGATATATGTATGATGGAGTTCTGAAACTCAGTGCGCCTAAAATGAAACCCTTGACTTTTCTCTTTTGCCACTCTTATTATTTTTTAAAATAATTATTCTTATTATTGTAACTTTATACATTTATTTATTTATTTACTTATTTATTTATTTTAATTTGACCGGAGAGGGACACAGAGAGAGAGAGTAAGAAAGAAAGCCACCAGGTCCAGGACTCAAACCACAGTCGGTCATGTGGAAGTCCAGTTCCCTTAATCCCTATGCCACTTGCCAGTCCCCAGTAATCTTCTCTTATTCCAGTTCTATCCATTACAGTTAAATACATTACTATTTACCAAATTCCTCAAGCCAGAAGCCTAGGTATTATCCTTGAAGATTTTTCTACTATACTCATCCATCAGTAAGTTCTCATTTAAGAAAAAAAAAAAGTCTATTTTCAATTCTTCTACCTTTATCCCCACCCTACCCCGGTATAAACCACCTCTGTGTTTCATGTGTACTAAAGGCTGATCTCTTCTCTCCCACTGCTGCTTCCCTGACAGCTAGTCTCTACTGGGTGGCCAGGATGGTATAGTTAGACCATAGATAAGTATTTAAGCTTGGAATTATATGTAAAGAAACAGAAAAGTGTCTGCAATGAGTGTCGTATGTCCTGATTATGAAAGCGAGTATTTCTCTCCAGACTGGACTGAGGAGACTATGATACTAAAAGGAAGAGGATTACCAAAGCCATGCCTCAAAGGAGAAAGAGCAAGATCTGTATTACACCAAAGAGGACTTATTCCTTACAAGAAGATAGGAGAAATCAATGAGAAATACATGATATATTTAAGCTTGCTAATGTTAGATTTATAAACTATAATCTCATTTCATGAGTGGCTTCTGGCTTACTTCAGCAGTCTCATTTTATCCTTATCAATACCGAATTTTGCCCAAGTCCTCTAATGTCTCAGAGAAAGCCGCCTTAATCTGGTTTATTCTCTTTGCCTGTGTATTACCCTAGAGCTGCCCCCTACTGAGAAAGGGACAGTGTGACAGCGTGACGGAATCACTGAGACCACTCACTCCTGGACTACAGTGTCGTGTCCACACACCCATTGTTCGCCTCTATATACAGGGCCAAGTAGGAATCTTTTGAGGACTAAATACCTGTCTAAATACAATGAGGAGGTTTGGCAAGTGTGACAGCGAGTCAGAGTTTCTCTAGTCTATGGGACCAGCAGTTATCGTAATGGCTATGTCGCTGGACTCCCATGTAGTTGACTGCAGTTCGCATCCCGGACCCGGCAGCTTAAGCTCACACCCGGCGCATGTGCGTGCGTGCCCAAGATCCCGAGAGGAGAATGGAGGAGAAGGGACTGCAGCATGGCCATCCCCTCTGGGGGGTGATTTCTTGCTTCTGTCTCTCTGTCTCTCTCTATCTTTCTAGTGAGTGCATGCACCCTATAGCAAAAACTACCCCCCTCCCCCCAAAAAAGAGTTTCTCTAGTCTATTCATTTCTTGAAGGTCGAAATTAATTTAAGGAGGCAGCTCATCTTGTAAAGCAAGACTAGTTCCAAATTAGACTGAATTCCCTCTAATCTCTCTCTTCTCATATTAGGGTCTATTCTAAAAGCTCAAAGAAGCTCGAGCTCTGAATCTCTCTACTTCATAATCTCGGACACTTGCTCTCAATTGTCTGAACGTTGGTTTTTCTCATTTGTGGGACAGAGACAAAACTGTATAAGTGGAATCATTTTTTTCCAGGTTCGGATATATCCAGAACTTTATCTTGCTGCCTCTTTCATTTTTAAAGTAAGCTATTACAAAAAGTCAACAAACAGGTCACCTAAAAATTTCATCCGTTATAATAAAAGTTCTTGTATTTGTGACTTGCCACAGATATCTCGTTCTAGAGTTTAAAAAAAATCTTTTTTTAATGCCATTTTCCCTTCTAAAAGGGAATTTGGACGTTAAACAGATGCCCATGGTTGTGTCCATAATTAATGAAGTAACCAAATGGTAACAACCACAAAAAACCTGTTTAGATTGGTCCTTCTTGATTTTTTCACATTTCATTGTATTCAGATAATCGAGCATCAAAAACAGAGTGTGGGTATATTTCTTTCTGTGTAATTATGTTTTTTGTGCATGCCCACCTTTTGTCCGTGAAGATGATGTACTGGAAAATATATGGTTTGTGGAAGAAAATGACATGGGTTTAAACCCAGCTTGATATACTACTCGCTCTGAGCCTTGGTCATCATCTGTAAAATGAGATATAAATGCTGTCTCTGGGATTGTACATATGTAGCCCATGTCATATCGTAACATATGTAGAACAGCTCAAGCAAAGCCTTATGTAAAATAGGCACTTCCAAGTGTAGTCTGCTGGTGAGTTTGCCTGTGAGACACAGGAGAGCAGAGCAGAGAGAGAGGACACATGCTGGAGGGCAGGCGTGCTGCCAGAGAGAGACAGAGAAAGAGAGAGGGAAGGGAGAGGCAGAAAGCACCTCCTAATGGAACATAGTCATGCTGCAATCCCTTCTCCATTCCTTCATCCTGTTGGGATTAGGGACTACATGCACATGTGCCTGGTATATTTTTCTTCTCCCAAATAATTATTTATTTATTTATATTTATCATGTTCATTATTTTTAAATTTGCTACAGGGCACATGAGGGACTACATGCACATGTGCCTGGTATATTTTTTCTTCTCCCAAATAATTATTTATTTATATTTATCATGTTTATTATTTTTAAATTTGCTACAGGGCACATGTGCTCACCAGAGAAAGTCAGAGTGACAGCAAGAAAGTGAGAAAGCAAGCTGCCAGTTCCAGGACTCGAACTGCAGTCAGCCATGTGGGAGTCTAGCACTTTACCCACCACATCACCTGCTGGCCCCAAACCCATGTGTTTTTTATTCTCCTGGAGCTGGGACTGAAACTGTGATTGGCCATATGAGATCTGGCTTTTAACCACCAGGCCACAGGGCTGGTCCAAAAGGGAGGCTTTTGAATGAAATAAGTAAACTATAAATTAAGAAAACTTTCCTGAGTTGAAAGAGAATCTATATATTTTAATAGACATCATTTTTGAGGAAAAACAGATCTAGTAGATCCAGTATTGTGACACATTTGATAAAACAATTGGACTTCCAAAGTCCAGCGACATAGCCATTACGCTAACTGCTGGTTCCCAATAGACATCATTTTTGAGGAAAAACAGATCTAGTAGATCCAGTATTGTGACACATTTGATAAAACAATTGGACTTCCAACTCCAGTGGGCTTAAAAGGCAGGCACCTAAAAGGATCAAATCTCTCAGAAGTGGAAGGAAATCAGGCTTCTCTCTAGTAGCAAGTAATTCTAAAAGAGGATGCAAAAATAATTAAACTAGGCTTAAACAAGGACCATGGAAGTCAAGAATGTTACTCTCAGACAAGTCATCCTTTAAGAACAAAGACGCTTGTTGTACAATAGTCTTCAATATGTTATTTCCATGAGTCTTTTTGGAAGTAAATGTCGGAGGACAAAGTCCAGCCAATTAAGGGATGATACCTAGGGATATATGTAATGATAAAGGAGCATAGCTTACATGACAAAAGTTGTAAAATTCTTAAAAAATTAAAAATAGACGTTAAAATATAAAGATACACTATGTTCTTGGAGAGGATGGAGCCATTACTCTTTTTTCTACTTAGAAAAAAAATTTTAAAGTTTATTTATTTCTTCTTATTATGATACCCCCGATAGGATCCTCATGGCACGGCCCATCTTCATCCATAGCCAGCTTGGATCATGGACACACACATGTGGGCCTGGCATGTGCATGGCATGTACAGGGAGGCCCCAGGACATGAACAGCCCACCTCCCCAGATAGATCCAGTTGAGTTACCACTGTGTCACCATCTGGCTTATTCTTTTTAAATCTAATGTGATTTCAGTATAAATGCTAACAGTTTACAAAAAAGAAACAAGCTGATACCAAAGTCTATCTGAAAAATAATTATATAAGGATAACTAGGAAAAATTGTTTAATAAGAGCAATGAGGAGATATATCCCTAGGAGATAATAAAACACACTATGGCTACAGTAATGAAAGCTGGGTAGTGCCAGTGAATGAAAAGGTAACAGACAAAGCAATGAGTAAAAAGTCCATAAGCAGACACAGACACATTTTGGAACTTAGTACAAAAGGAAGGTGAGATCTCAAATAATTGGAGTAAAAATGGACTCTCAAGACCCTAAAAATAATATTGAGAGGACTATGTAGCTATTTGGCAAAAGATCAAATTATACCTATACTTCAGACTTATATTTTGGTTGAAGTACTAGATTAAAGTAGGAGTGGATTCTCATTAACACATAGGGTGAAGAAGGGCTTTCAGACCAGTTATTTAAAATTCAGAAATCATTAAAAACAAACAAACAAATATGTAAATGAAGCAAAAACAAACCAAATAAAAGACTAATAGATTCCCAAGACTGATAAATTTAGTACATGGGAAAAAAACAAACAGCAAAATACTCCACCATGGCTATATGAATTAGAAAGATAAATGAAAAATTACAAAAACATCTGTAACTCATTTCCTTCTCATAGGACTAATCTCCCTAATGCATAAACATTACTAGAAATAGAGTAGAAAAAGACCAATTAGGCAACAGAAACACTGAAAGAACATGAGCTGATAGTTCATAGAAAAAAGAATTAAAAATGACTTATATACTATGAGTTTAGAAGTTAAAATTAAAGTCAAAGACTACTTCTACTATGAGAATAGAAGTTAAAATTAAAGTCAAAGACTACTTCTAATGCACGAGATTATTAAAACCTCAGAATTTTACAACACATGCCGTTGACAGAACTGTAGAGAATCAGGCATTCATAACCTTGCTGGCCTACAAGATAGTGCAAACAGTATGGAAGATATCTACGTAACCTATAAGTGCGTTTTCCACTTAGCCTAGGAATTCTACTTCTGGGAGTTTATCCTGCAATTGCAGCTACATTTGCGTAACACATGACTGGAAATTACCCAGTTTGCCTAGTAATAGGAGACTGGTTAAAGCACTGTAGAGACCCAGCCTGGTGGTGTAGTTCATAGCAAACTGAACTGCAGTGCTGGAAACTAGATGACAGTCTGTAATTTCTGATCCCCTGGTCAGGTTGAAAATGCACTGGATGTGCACATGTGCCCAAGATAATGAGAATTTGGAGGGCTAGGGAAAGGGGATCATAGTGGTAACACACTGTCACAGGTGCTTCCCTCTCTCTTGCTCTCTTTGTTGGGCATGTAGATGTGTTCTCTCTCATAAATAATTTTTTTTCCTAAAAAGAAACAACCTATAGCATCCCCTGTGATAAATCATCTAATGGAAAAAACTTTGTATGCGATGTTAGGAAAGATTTCCAGAATGTGTTTTTTTATTTTTAATTTGCTGTAGGATGCGTGCACTTGCAAGACAAAGAGAAAGAAAATGAAGAAATACCCCTTGTGGGTTGGCCATGCCACAGTCACTTCTCTTCCATTCTCTTGGAATTTGGGGCACACACACATATGCCTGTCATGTTTTACAGATCACTGAATCTGGGATTTGAACCATGCAGTTGGCCATGTGGAATCTAGTGCCTTAACCATCATACCACTGTTGGCCCTCAAGGATGTATTATTAGATGAAACCATCAAGGTGCAAACATTGTATATAATATTCCATCATTTTTTTAAGTGAGTGAATATATTGTATATATTTTTATTTGCTTATATTGCAAAAACGAACACTGAGTATATTCAAAGAGCTTACAGTAGTGATTAGTGATTACCTGGAGGTCAGCAGATGGTGTAGTGGTTAAGGCGCTGGACTCCCATATGGCTGACTGTGATTCCAGTCCAGGACCAGGCATCTTGAAATTCACACTGGGAGTGTGTGCATGCATGCCCAAAATCCTGAGAGGAGAATGGAGGAGAAGGGATTGAGGTAGGGTCATCTACCCCAGGGGGTGATTTCTCACTTTCTGTGTCTCTGGAGAGTACACACACCCTACAGCAAAAATTTCTCAAAACAAAACAAAGCAAAGCAAAACAAAAAGTGATTACCTCTGGTGTAGGGGAGTGGATGTAGTGGACAGGATACATGAAAAAAAGATCTGAACTGTGTGATCTATTCCTTAGTTAAAAATAAAATTAAATAGCAGTAAAAACTATTAACGCATATGGTAGGAGTTTGCTAGCCTAATTTCAAATGGTTCTATTTTGCATATGTGTCTATGTGTATGTATGTGGGTATATATGCATGCATGTGTATGAGTGTTTATGTATGTATATATTTGTGTGTGTGCATGTAGAACTTTTACAGGACCATCATCACTTTCTCTGTTTCTCCAAATATCTATCCTTTGTAAGGATGAGGGTTGGGAAGGAAGAGCCCTTAGGAATATTTCATGATTATATTGACATGCTAGAAAGTCTGGCCAACATACACAAGATAGTAGAATGATCCAGAAACTGAACTATTCAGTAAGTAAGGCTGTGAACCATGAACATGTATGCTCTATATGCATTTGCAAGACCCTCTTGGATAGAGTATAAGGGGCTTTGTCTATTATAATAGCATACCAGAGACTGGGTAGTTTTTAAAGAAATGTATTACTCACAGTTTTGGAGACTGGGAAGTTCAACACTGAGGTGCTAACATCTGGTAAGGGACTTATTGCTGCAAGAAAGCATGGAGGGGAGAGAAAAGGGAGGGGCAGAAGTAGAGAGTGGCACAGCAGTAATACTGCACTCAGTGAGGCTGGCCCATATGGGAAGATGGCTCTCATGTGGAGAACACCATGAACACATTGGGTATGTGCAAGCCCATGACTTGGGGGTATCTGAGGCTGGGGATGAATCATGGCATGAGGACTCTGTTTGGGATACCCTCCTTCTCTTCTGTTTCCCATACATGGAAGAGAGAAATTTTAGAAAGAAAAAAAAGAGTAAAAGGCGATCGAACTCCTCCTTTTGTCAGGAACTGACTCCTGTGATAAATAACTGACTCCCTCAGTAATGACATTAATCCATTTGTGAGGGCAGAGCCTTCATGAGTTAATCACCACTTAAAGATGTCCCCTCTCAGCCAGCTCTGTGGTACAGTGGTAATGCACTGCTCAGGAGAAGTTGGATCCCATGGGGTGACAGCTTTTCTAATCTCTGGACAAGTTCACATGAAACATGCCAGGTCCAAGATCCTGCAGACTGGAAGACTGGAGGAAGAGGATTGCAGTATGATGAGGTCCTGGGGAGAGGTCCCATCTCTCTCTCTCTCAAGCTCTCTTGCTTTCATAATCATGTGCGCGTGCACATGCTCTATCATGAATACATAAAGGAACAAAATTAAAGGTCCTGGGGACCAGCAGTTAGCGTAATGGCTATGTCGCTGGACTCCCATGTAGTCAACTGTGGTTCAAGTCCTGGACCCGGTGGCTTAAAACTCACGCTGGACATGTGTGCGTGCGTGCCCAAGATCCTGAGATGAGAATGGAGGAGAAGGGATTGCGGCGTGGCCATCCCCCCAGGGGATGATTTCTTGCTTTCTGTCTCTCTGTCTCTTTCTGTCTGTCTGGTGAACGCACGCACCCTATAGCAAAAACCTCTCCAGGAAAAAAAAAAATGAAAGGTTCTGTCTCTCAACATTGTGACTTTGGGAATTGTTTCTAGCACATGAACTTTGGGGGACATACAGTTGAATTATAGCAGGTTTCAAACACATTTTATTTAGATTGTAAGGTAGTTCCAGTTAACACGTCAGTTACAAAGCTTTGTTCTTTTATTTTTTAAAATAATTTTTTAATTTAACTTTATTTATTTTTAATTTAACCAGAGAGGGACAGAGTGAGAGTGAGGACAAGAGAGAAAGAGAGAGAAAGCGAGAAAGCAAGCCACCAGGTCTGGGACTCAAACCTTGGTCAACCATGTGGGTGCCCAGTGCCTTTAACCACCATGCCACCTGCTGGCCCCACAAAGCTGTGTTCTTAATTTTTAAACTTTCCAGAGTTTATAAATGTAAGTATCTAATTTTTTATATGGATGTGACACAGGAAGGGAAAGACTAGAGTTTAGTAAGTAAATATTGTTCTTAATGTTAGATCCAGAAAAAAAAGAAAAGCCAAAATTTAAATAAATTAATATTAAATATATTGTGATTTCTAAAACCATAGGAGACATACTTTATATATTATTATCTGGATCAAGTAATAAATTGTAATGAAATAGCTTAATTAACTTTCCTCACAGATTCCACTCTTCCAAACACCAACTGGTCCCCCATTCAAATAATGGCTCTAAAATTAAAAGATAATTTTGTGTCTAAGGTTAAAAAAAGTTAAAAAATGTTATTTCTACCTAAATCTATAATTGTAAAGCATTAAATTCTTAAAAATAAAATAGCTGAAAGTAACTCACGAGTGTTAGAAATACTGGTGTAAATTTTCATTCTCTCTTTGTGGTTTTTTTTTTTTTTTTTTTTTTAGCAATAAACCAGAAAACTCAGTAGGAAAGCCCTTGATCCATAAACCATCCTGTAACCTCCCTGGTGCTTCCGCTTCAAAGATTTCATTTACTTATAGGATTCCACTAGCAACTGGTCAAGGACATTGCATTTCAAAGGATGTTAGTTGTCACTACTTAATCAAAATCTTTGCCCCACACACTGAAAACATGAATCTGTTCTACAAACACAAGTTTCCTGTTGAATATTTTGAATTTTAAATGAGAATGTGAAGTTAAGACAATACACTTGTGTATTACTTTGACTATGTTATCCAACGATTTTCTTGCATGAAAAACTAAAAAAAATTCTTTTTTGATGAACATGGCTAGAGAGTAGTTCAGACTATAAAACCATCAACGAGCTTAGACAACTCAGGATGGGACCATCTTAAATCGCTATCCAGGTGTGTGATACTAAAAAGCCACTCTCTTGAGATGGTTAAGGAGAAATCCTGCTGTAACTGCCCAGAACTAGCCTGGATGGCCGAAACCTGGAGCTTATTGCCTACCCCTGCTTAGAGGTAGTGACCTAAGGCTGACCCCACCTCCGGGAGGGAGTGTGGATTATGACCAATCAGAACAGAACCAGTTTCAATTATGGGCCAATGGGACTGCTGCTTGAGTTGACCAATCAGATCTGCACAACTTTCAATACTGTATTTGCATATATAAACTAAATGGAAGACTAGGGCAGGAAGTATTTTTCTGTAAAAGCATCCCCAGACATACTGGGGTGGGGGCAGCCGGTCTAGCTGTCTCCTGGATGTCGTCACGGTAATGAAGGCTTCTTCCTCAACAAGATAAACCTGTGCGTTTGACTTCTCTGGTGAGTCACTCTTCCCAGTCTACACCTACTTTGGTCCAGTAATACTGCTTGAGGTAGAAAGATGAACTGGAATATCTCCTTAGGTTCATTTGCCTTTACTTGTCATAGTGCTTACTAAAAGCTAGTTCTTGGGAACCAGCAGTTAGCTTAATGGCTATGTCGCTGGACTCCCACGTAGTCGACCACGGTTCGCGTCCCGGACCCGGTGGCTTAAAAGTCACGCCGGGAGCATGTGTGTGCGTGCCCAAGATCCCAAGAGGAGAATGGAGGAGAAGGGATTGCAGCGTGACCATCCCCTCTGGGGGGTGATTTCTCGCTTTCTGTCTCTCTGTCTCTCTCTGTCTGTCTGGCAAGCGCACGCGCCCTATAGCGAAAACCTCTCAAAAAAAAACAAAAAAAAAGTTGGTTCTTTGGAATAATGTTAAGGGGAACCAAAACAAAGTATGGTAGAAAGTGTTTCTGAATTTTTTAACTGGGAGGTGAGTGTTTACAGATGAAGAGGAAGACAGGAACAATCAGAAACAAACCTGGGACCTCTTAGGCCCAGCAGTGTGAACAATCATTCGCTCTGGAACACATGACTAAAGTCTTGAATTCCCAGGCCAGCACAGGCCATTGCCTTGACTCCAATGGTTATGAAATGATGCTAGAATTGTTCAGTGCTCATATCAAAGGGCTTCCCCCACTAAGGTAAAGATTGCATGAGATGGCCATGGAACTAAGGAGGTCGTGGACACAGACAAGAAATCAGAGAAAACGTTTTTGCAAAGAATGATTGTGTAGCTTCTCCAGTTCAAACTAAGGACTTTCTGGTTGTGGCCTCCCTTAAAATCAAACAGAAAATCTACGGCCTCATTCCAAGAATGCACATGGGGAGCTCACAAGAACTAAATAAACAATGTTCTGTTTGCTCAAATATTTAGCAAACAGCTCTGGGATTACTGTATACACCACCATGGTGATGTTAGCCAATTCTCAAAGATGTTTCTATGCTCTACTAATAAAACAATTCATGTATGTATAATAGCACATTGTAATTATTTCCACATGGTTAGCACTTAGACAAAACCTGAGGGAAGAAGGTCAACATTTGATGAAACTTCATCACAAATTAGTATTTATTGCAGCACAGTCAAAACCCCAATCCCGCACAGGATAAAATCAGCAGCAGCAAGCATCTGTTAAGACAGGATATATTTTTTCTCATGCTTTTTTGTCTTTATCACTACTTTTTTTCTGGTTTTGACCTCGGCGGATGGGTGATAACGTTATAGGAAAAAATACACTGAAGTTTTAGAGATGAAATCTTCCTGGTGGATCTATTTTAGCCATACGTATTTAGTAAATATTTGCCTGTGATGCAAACATTTGTAGTGGGAGCAACCTCAAAGACGGTTCTTTCAGCTGAGCATCTGGGTAATGGGACTCAAGCCAAGAGATTATGATTTGTGACTTTACTTTCAAGTAAAGCTTTGTTCTGGGATTATCCATTCTTGTTTTAGTAATTCGCTTACAACAGCAGAATTTCTGTATGAGATCATATTAATAGCTGAAGAGCAGAGAATGAAAAGCTTTCTAATTTTAGAGTTATTGCGCTTACAAGTCACAGATCTTCATAAAAAGACTTAGCAATTTTTATGACTAAAACTTAAATTAGGCTTGTGTACAGTTTGGAACCAAATAATGGTATGAATTATTTTGAGTGGCCTCACGTCTTTTGTTTTCTTTTTAAAAGTGTATTTATTTATTTTATGAAGAAGAGATGCTGGACAGAGTGCTGGAGGGTTGGGGAAAGGGAATTGCAGCACAAGACCTGGTTTAGTGTGCGTTCTCGCTCTCTGTCTCTCTCTCTCTCTCTCATGCATGCACACAAGCTCCCTATCATGAATTTAAAAAGATAATTTTACAAAGAGCTCTACTAACTCAGGTAAGGAATCAGAGTTCAGTCTAAGTGTTTTAGGAATCACTGACAGGGTTTGAAAAGGGTGACAAGGCATGATGAAGGTTTTTACAAGTCCCTTTGGCTGTTTTGTAGACAATGTGATGTAACAGAGAACCAGGGTAGGGTGGGGAAGCCAACAGTAAGTTTATTGTGCAGGTACTGGCTATAGAGAATGACGTTTATATTATAACTTAGCCGAGAAGTGGTGTCTTTCTAAATATATTTAGACATATTTCAAAGCCAGGAATAACAATGTTTTTTCCAGCTAGATTTAATAGGTATAAGAGGGGAGAGTGAGAGGAGTTGAAACTGATTCCAAAGTATTTGGTTTAAGCTTCAAGGAAATGATTGAGCCAATTATTTATTCTTTTCTCAAGTATTTATGAAATACAGATTTATGTGAAGCACTGTACTAATTTATTGAGGTACATTATTGAACAAAGTAGACAAAAGTCCCTGGGAGAAAAGGACAATGAAAATGAACATAAATAAATAAATAAATAAACATGTAAGTGTGTTGGGTTGTAAGTGTCGCGAGAAGGGAGAACAACAGAGAAGGTTAAGGTGGAATGGATGGCAGAATGACAGCACTTATTAAATAGGATGATCATAGTGGGATCCTTGAGAAGGTGAGATTGAGCCAGGAGGGCCTGACTGTAAAGGGCCTTGAAGGCCACTGAGGATTTGGCTTTTATATTGAATGAAATGTGGAGCCTTTTCAGGGTTTTGAGCAGAGGAGGGACATGATCTGACTTATATTTAAAAGTCTCTTTCTAGGGCTGGCTCCATTGCACAGTTAAGCCCTATGTACAGGGGACCTGGATCCCACAGGGCCATTTGTAGTTCAAATCCCAATCCTGAAAACTTGAAAAACATGCTGGCTGCATGTATTTGCATGTTCAAAACCCTAATGGGTAGGAGAAATGGAGAAGAGAATTGCAGTATGACCACTCCCTAATGAGGTTGAGGAGAGAGAATTGCAGTATGACCACTCCCTAATGAGGAGTGACTTCTTGTCTGTCTCTTTCTCTGAGAAGTACAATGTATCTTTTGGCAATTAAAAAAAGTTTCATTTTAATTATTTCCTTAAAACTCTCTTATAGGCAGCAAAGATAAAAATTGGGAGACATGGTTGGGGATTATTTCAGTAATCCAGATGAAAGCTACTGGTGGCAGAAAATTTGGCAATGAGTGGCCAGATTCTAGGTATATTTAAAGGTAGAGCCCTTTTCATTTCCTGAACAAATAAGAAACAGTAATGTTCAGCTTGAAAAACTAGAATAATGGCATTGCCATTGACCGAGATGAAGAGGAGTCCTGTTGAGTGTGTAATGAGGGAGATAGGGTTCAGATGTGGACATTGCAGATTTGAGGTGTCTAGCAGGTATCAAAGTGAAGGAATCAGGTTGCAGTTGAATACTCAGGCTTAGAGTTGAGAATGTTTCGAGTTGGAGATATACATTCTTAGTTGGAGATATAGACATACTATTGAAAAACATGAGTAGCGGATGAGGTCACCTACAGGGTTAAGGAGGTCAAAATGGCACCCTGGGCAATCCAACGATCAAAACAGAGAAAAGAGGAAGAACTAGCAAAGGAACCACAGAGTAGGGGAGGAACTAAGAGGTGTGGACAACTAAAGAAAGTGTAACAAGGAAGCTGTTATCAGGTGTGATGAATTTATTGAGAAGTCAAATAAAATGAAAATTGGTCTTGGATATGGCAACCTGGAAGTCATTAATGATTTTTTTTTTTTTTGAGAGATTTTCACTGTAGGGCGCGTGCGCTCGCCAGACAGACAGAGAGAGACATAGAGACAGAAAGCGAGAAATCACCCCCCAGGGGGGATGGTCACGCTGCAATCCCTTCTCCTCCATTCTCCTCTCGGGATCTTGGGCACGCACACACACGCGCCCGGCGTGAGTTTTAAGCCACCGGGTCCAGGACACGAACCGCGGTCGACTACGTGGGAGTCCAGCGACATAGCCATTATGCTAACTGCTGGTTCCCAGTCATTAATGATTTTTGAGAGCAATTTTGTAGGGATAGTGGGGGCAGAAATTTTGAAGAACAGGGAGGAGGAGAGGAAGGAAAAAGCTATTCAGTAAAGTGAGGAGTATTGGGGATGCAGCAGATAGGGGCTGAGGATGAAGGGATCAACCCGAAATGAGGGCTTTGTTGTGATTTATTTCCTTGTTTGCCACATACAGCCAAGTTGTTAGGCAAATCTGAAGGAATGCTGAATCATTTATTTTCTCAGTGATTAGCACTTAATCACTTCATTAAAATATTTGTTGTTTTATTCAAAATCAATTTTGTACTTCCCTGGTTAAGCCTTCTGAAAATTCATCTTGCCAAAAGAAAAATGAATCCCTTGTAGGATTGTAATGGCTCAGAGACAAAGGATTCCTTTCTTTTTATTGAATTATTTGTGTTGCCGAGTCTGGCTTATGTTCTGAATCTCATATTCTAATAAGATGATGTGTATTATAATGCAAGCATAATAATGCAGCGCTTGGCACTAAGTTAACTATAAAAATAATTGGATTTTGTATCTACCTGTCCTCCTGTCCCAAAAGGTGATTACATTGTATAAACACTTTGTAAATAACAACACATTACTGGATGGTATCCCTTGAACTGTTGTTTTATATTTAGTTCTGTACTGTGAATCTTCGTTATTCCTATCTGGTTATGATTCTTGGAAGGCAGAGTGGATGTCATGCATATTCCTCATAGCAAGGAGACAGGAGTGTGTTAGACTTTATGCCTCTTGTGTGAAAGAATTAATACTCTCTTGCTTAAAAACTGACTAGTAACCAAGACAGGATACCTGTCCTTTCTGACAAGCCATAACCAGAATGCTTTCTAATTTGTTGCCTAGTTTTGCATAGTGCCAGCTCTTACTGTAACTAGATCAATATTTTTAGGACCTACTTCATCCTGCTCCTACTTTCTACTGTTCATTAACTATTTTGATCATTAAAGTCAAATTAAGCCTTTGGGGAATAGTGTATTGTGTATTTCTTTCATCCTAATTAGAATCTACAGTTTATTGCAGATAGCTTTAGTGAATCATTTCTTTTATAAATAAAGACATTTAATGGCCCCATGAATCTTAAAATGTGTAAATATTTTGATTCCTGATTTATTGATTTTACTACAAATTGCTTTGAAATAATTTTTTATTTTTAATTGACACATAGTAACTATATATATTTATGGGGTAGAGTATGATTTTTTTTTCAGTACATGAATACTGTGTAATGATCAAAACAGGGTAATTAGGATATCTATTATCTCAAACATATAACTTTACTTTGTACTGGGGACATTCAAAATCTTCTATTTTAGCTATTCTGAATTAGACTACAAACTCTTGGGACTATAGTTAATCTATTGTGCTATTGAACACTAGAACTTACCTCTCTTACTAACTGATCATTTTTTAAATTTACATCGAATCACTGTACATCTTTACAGCGTGCAGCACGGTTTTTCCCAACATGAATATGCTGATAATTTTTAAATAGAATTTTATTTTTCCGAAATATTTATCGACAAATATCTCCAAACACATGCACTCTTCCTTGGTCATCTTGTCATTTCATATAAACCTTATGGCTTGAAAATTAGCTGTTGACTATTGTGAAATCTAATTTTTTTTTTATTGTAAAAAAAAGTGCTCATGCTCTGATAATCTTTCCATTTCAAGTACTTTAAAAAACAAATAGAAGAGAATGAATAAATCCTATTAGCTACAGGGAATTAAATAGCTCAGTTACCGAACTAAATAATTATGAGCTACATGGAATTAAATAGCTCAGTTACCGAACTAAATAGGTGCTTCTTAAAAGAAACATCTGAATGTGCAATTTCTGTTTAGTGCTTCTGTTGAGGGATATCACACAGAACACTCTCTCTGGGAAGTCTTATTGGCTTAGCTAATTTGCTTTCTCTTCCACCTTAGAAGCTACCATATACTTCGTAACTCCCTGCAAAGCAGCTAAATTTCACTTTGGTTCTTGAGGGTCCTCTAAATAAAGACTTAGGACACAAATCAATGCAAATAAAAATGTAAGTTTTGCAAATTTTGGTATTATAAACTTTAGGCCATAAATTTCTACCCCAGAAATAAAGTGCTAAATGACTCTCTGGGCCTGAGATTTGAGCCTGCCATCTATAGCACTTTTTCTTAAGCCCTACCACATGTCTTTCCAATACGTACTTCTTCTCCATCTGGTGAAATAAATGGCTCGATACTTGTGCTGAAAAGTTTTATGATGTGTATAGTTAGGTGTGGTGGTGTTTGGACATTGCTATCAAGTCTCTTTGTCAGTGTATTCTTTTATAAACTTATTTTTTCTATTTTAGAGTTCAAAACAAAATAAGGGTATTAGGTTTGATATGGCTGTTATTGTAGCAGGATGTATACTTGTGTGGTCATCAGATATTATCGGGCTCCTACCTTGTGCCAGATATGATGCAATTTACTAGAGATAAAGAGAAAAAAGTCACAGTTATCTCCAAAACAGAGTTAGAGGGTAGAGATATCATTTTATAAAAAGTCAGTTATCTCCTGAACAGAGTTAGAGGGTAGAGATATCATTTTATTTCAAATATGTGGCTAGATAAAGATTGCAATTGAATGATGGTACTTAGTCTTTTCTCTCTCCATAGAGGTGTGATTTATTTCTCATCTCTTACCAAATATAAAGCAGAGAGTTCCATGACAGCCAAGGAGTCTTTAGGCTTGCATTCAGAATCAGAGGTTATCTCCTGAACAGAGTTAGAGGGTAGAGATATCATTTTATTTCAAATATGTGGCTAGATAAAGATTGCAATTGAATGATGGTACTTAGTCTTTTCTCTCTCCATAGAGGTGTGATTTATTTCTCATCTCTTACCAAATATAAAGCAGAGAGTTCCATGACAGCCAAGGAGTCTTTAGGCTTGCATTCAGAATCAGAGACAAAGGGAAATGGAGGGATGGAGGAGGCCCCACTGCTTGGGCTGGAGGAGGCTCCAGTCAGTTTTGTCCCAAAGCTTGGTTCACTGATGAACCATAGTATCAGGGAACATTTGACCCTAGAAACGTTATGTTGGCTTATGCAAAATTTCATGCACAAGAAACATTGGGTGAAAGCAGAAGGTTGTGCTAGTTGAGCACAGTCACTTACAAACATGCAGAACACACCTCAACCATCTACTGGCCACATCAGTTGACTGCTCTGTTGTGTTACGCTCATCCACACTCAGTGATGCAACTTGCTCTCTCGTTTCAGATAACCTTCCTTCCACTTCAGAATAGCTCACAAGCTGTCACACTTCTGACACTTCCTCAAGCAAACTGCAGGTCTTCTAGAGATAAGGCACCATATTTATTGTAGTATTTTTTGTATTTCTTCATCACTTAATGTGTAATACCATGCTATAGTGTATTAGGTTTCTATCTTTTTTCTAATGTGTCTCTGAAAAAGTTTCTGAGTCTTATTCTTCAACTCCATTTTCCAACAAGCTCGGAGGTGTTAATTATGTGATTTTGGATAGCACTGGTGATTTTTAGAAGCATATGTCACATCTTAGCAGACTGTATTTTCGGTATTACTACATATCCCATATTCCACATTTGGTAGGAGAAAGCATGATAGGGAACATAATTGGTTGGAAAAGAAAATATTTTTAGCCTTATGATTGTAGACTAGGTATTGCCTTGGTAAGATTTAGAAGACACAAGTAAAGAACTTGAACAATTTTGAAAGCACTACTTTGGGCAAAAGTAGAAAATCAGAGTGGGAGGCTCAGGCCAAAGTCAGAGTGATCAGTGACAGAAAGTCTTAAGTGATTCTGTTGGTGTTCTGGGCTTGGACTTGGGTCGCTCTTGTTTGATCTAGATAGGAAACTGTTAGGTGTCATATTACTGAAGTGGTAATGGGTACATGCAATGTTATCCAGCTGTTCTTTGCACTTCTGTAACTAGCAGCTAAGTAAGTATCAGTCTTTCTCAGGTGTCTTCACAGTTCTTAGGCCCTTGTTTGAAACCATAATTGTTTACTTGACTACTGAATAGAATTGGATCTGCAGCCTTAGTGTGAATAGGTGGAGTAATACTTTATTCATTCAGAGAAATGAAAACTTCCCTACTATGATCAGCAAACTCATTCTCTGGGATTGCAAACAAGACGCTGTGGGAAAAAGTCCAGAGGACCAGTAGGTGGCTTAGTGGTTAAAGCACTGGGCTCCCACATGGCCGACTGCTGTTTGAGTCCTGGACCTGGCCACTCACTCTTTCACTTTCCCTCTTATCCTCTGTCAACTTCTTTCTATCTCACTCTTGTGAGTGCATGTGCCCTATAGTAAATTAAAAAAAAAATTATTAATAAAATTAAATCAATCATTCTTTTTTTAAAAAAAGAAGGTTCAAGAAAGTTGACTGCAAAATGAGTATGTGGTAGTTTGTTTGTGTATTTTTTTTCATGAGAGAGAGAGTTTGAAAGACAGATAAACACCCTACACAGGGTCTCACATGCAACCCTACCACAGTTATGCATGACTGCTGGGCCACGGTGCCGGCCCATATAAATAGGTTTTTGAAACTTTTTAAGCCTGAATTAAACTTTATAATTCTCTAACCATTCTGATGAAAAAATATGCAAAGATTACTGCCCTTGATGAATTCTAAATAAATATTAATTGAACTATCTCTATTGTTAGCTAGCTATTCTTCTCTTCATGATGTTGCTATAGTTAAAGGTCTTTTCAAATGTCTGAATAACTGTTTGCTGAAACTTAACCCTTTTGAAACTTTGAATTTATTTATATATATAAATATATATGTTTATATTTATTTATATAAATAAAAGAAGGTAAATATATACAAATGTCTTTCCAGTAAAACTTTTCTTAAAAGTATTTTAGACCTTCCTAAAAGGAAGGGAGCCTGGGAAGCTGAATTCCATTTTAGCTTAGTTCTTCTTTGTTCTTGAGTCAAAACCAAGGTGGAAAATGTTATATTTGGGTTACATGGAGGTTTTTGTTTCTTCTTCTAAGCACAACTCACCTCGGGAATATATGCATGCATTCCTACTGCCTCGTCCAAATACATTATTATTTATTTTGTTGTCATGGTTGTTGCAAGAGGCCTCTTCACTTGTAATTTCCCCCTAGTTGAGAGACATGTTTTCATCCATCCTAGAGGCCTTGGGCAATATAGCATCTATTCAGATCACACAAGTACTATCAGGGAGAACGAGATACAATTGCTGTCAGGGAGAATGAGATACAATTATGATCAAAGCCTTTTCAATTAGTTCCAACTCTTAAAACAATAATGAAATGGACTTCTATTAAAAGTTACAATATTTAACATGCATATTAATCCTCTTCTTCTTTCTCAAGTAAAGAGGTGACTATTGAAAAAGGCTCAAAGAAGAAGACATAGAAGAGAACAGAACCACCAAATATCAGAATTTACTAGGCAGGATAAGTGGCATTTTGTCCAATAAGTCTGAGAAAGTTGATTCTTAAGGAATTCCAATTCTGAAAAGCTCTGAAATTGGCATAGTACCAGGACATTTGGAAGTAAGGTTAAAGCCAAAAATGAGAGGAGTGATGAGGAGTCAGTTTAAGAAGCAGTTATTTCCTAGGAGCCAGTATGTGGCATGGTGGTTAAGGTGCTAGGCTCCCACATGGTCGACTATGGTTTGAGAGAAAAAAGGTGCTTTCTTGAATTTCATGAGTCATTTAAGCAAATGATCAAAACTAGGTAGGCAACTATGAGAACCTCCAATTTGTACTGAGATATTGTGGCCACCTGCGGACCCAGGACTTAACAACTGGTATCAGAAGTGGAAGCTGCCTTGTGGGACTGAGCCCTTAACCTGTGGGGGTCTAGAGTTAGTGTCAGTATTGAACTCAAGTGTAAGACACTGACTTGGTGTCTGCCAAAATGTGAAGAATTATTGTAAGAAAAACTCCCACATATCTGGTGTCAGAAGTACTGACAGTGATAAGAGTATAAAGGAAAAAAAAATTTTTTTCCCTCCTATCTTAGAGCCTACTGAGTATACAGCATCATCTATAAAAACAAAACTACACCGAGCACTTCATTATAAATTTTAGCTGAACAGTATCCCTAAGCCTCCAGATGGGGGAGACATCAGGAGGATCTTATAAAGCGTCGGGAATTAGAATGGCTTTAGACCTCCCAACACAATACTGGGAACAAGAAATCAGTGGAGTGAACTTTTTAATATTTTGAGAGAAAATTATTTCAATTATGAATAACGACATTTTGGACCCAGCTTTGTAAAATTAACTTCCCAGAGGCCTGTTTTAAAGCATGCTGTTGAGTATATGCTCCACCAAAATCATGAGGTAAACGAACAATGAAGACTACACAGAATCCAAAGACAGCAAAAACAGAAATTTCAGCTCCAAAGTGGTGGTTTAGAAAGAGCCAGGTGGGACTAGGAAGAAACCTGTCCAAACTGGAGCAGGTCAGAAAGAGATGTCACTGCAGAGATGAAATTGATGAAAGGACCTTACGTGCTGGAAATGTTTGAGAGGAAGTTTAGACACTTAAGGTAAAGTTAGTGTATGCATTAAACTAAGCAAACAATGTTTTCTTTTAGCTCCAATAAAACCAAAATAGTACTCAAAAAGAAAGTAAAAATTATTATAGGTTAATGTTTGACCCACCATTTACAAACATATTAAGTATTGGGTAATAATCCAACCAACTTATTATGAAATGCTACTGGGAGGTCTGTAGGGTTGAGAGAGCGTGAAAGAGACTGAGTCTTTATTTTCCATAGAGGAAGCACAATAAATTATTCTCAAAACAGAAATGAAAAGTATGAGGGGACTTCAAAAATCTTTTGGAAAATGGAATTAAAATAGAAGTTTATTATTTTGTATAAAAATATTTGAAATCTATGCATAGTTTTTTTATAATAAACATTTTTCATGAGCTTTCTGAATCACCTCACATAAAATATTGGGTTGTCTGGAAAGTCATGACACACTTTTGCAAAGAAAAAACAAAAAAATACCTCATGACTTTTTCAACGACCTAATGGAGTTATGGAAGTAACTATGAATAACAAAATAGTTATCTGAATTGAAAATGGCTGCCTCTAGAAAGAGGGAAAATCTTGTTTTGGACTGAGCAAAGATTTCAGGGCCTTGTTCATATTCCTAAAGGACCTATGTATTAGATCATCAGAAAAGTCATATTTTTCTGTTTTTCTGTGCAAAAATGTGTCATGACTTTTCTGACAACCCAATACATTTGTAATTTTGCTGAAATTAAAAACCAAACCAAAAAAATATAGGCAGAATAAAAGAACCCCCTCCCATAAAAAGAATCACAAGTTGTTAAGTCAAAATCCTGCCCAAGTAATTTTCCTTCATAAGGAGTCTGATATTAATCTTGTGGCTAATCTTTCACGATTGTGGGTTTATGTTTAATGGATTTCAATGGGAAGAAGAACATCGAAGTGAGCACTTTACCTAGAATTCAAGTGAGTAAATTATTTCCTGACAAAAAGGACTTAGAATGAGAGAAGGACTTGTTGATTTACCATGTGAAAATGGTCACAGTTATTTTGAATATTGGGTCTTTGGAGAGCCTTGGAATCCCAGAGGATATTCAGAGAGTGACTCTTGCCATGAAACTGGGTGTTCAACATCTGCCTCTGTTACTGGTACTTTGGAGTACACGGCACCTGCATACTTATTAAGAAACATGATTTTCTGTTCCTAAATATAACTTCATTATCTGATGATTCACAAATAGAAATGTGCTCAATTAATAACCACCCAGACAGATGGAGGAGAAAATAAAAAAACTTAAATGTCATAAAACTCAGATGTAACTTTATATGAGGGCTGTTTATATGCCTAAGAAAAAAAATCTCATGTTTATTAGCTTATTTGTATATATCGCGCCTAAGTTTATCAAGACACCTGGAGAGAAGTTACTGATAAACATCCGTCCTGTCTTCTCTAATATTTGGATTGATACTTACGCAAGCAACAGTGAAATTCTCATTTTTCAAGCTTTGATTTGAGATATTACTAAATTTTACACCTTGTTATAGACTATCTGATGAATTAATTCTTGTTTTTGGAATTATAAAGTAATTTTTCCCCATATAATTTCAATATGGTCCTGAATGGGGAGGAGCAAGAGTAGGGTAGATGACAGGAGAGTGAAGTATAAGTGGGTGTCAGGTGCAGGGATACCTTTTTGGCTGCCAATAGGAACAAAGAACAGATGAGAGGGAGGCAGAGGCAGTAGTCATGTGTTCCTATGGAGCTGCTTGTAAATCTGGCTAGATTTTGCTCTAACAACCCCAATATTTCACCACTACAGTCTAGGAGGATGTGGATGCAGAGAATCAGAGAGTAGGCATGAGTCAGACATTGATCACATGGTTCAAATCTTGCTTGTGGAGTGGCCTTGGGCAAGTCTCAGTTTCCTCCTGGGTAAAATTGTGTTAATACCTTTTTTATATCACATATGTAATCATATGAATGACTAAAATGACTGTGCTATTGTGAAGAGCAAGTGTGATAATGCATGGAAAGTTAACACATTGACTAGCATGTAGTAAACATTCAGTAAACACCACAAAATGTTTGAGGAGGGAATAGAATGGCTAATGGGATGAAGAGAAATTGACAACAGGAATTCAGGCTTTCATGTTCTTCATTTCTTTTCTTGTTTTCTAATTTGATTTCTCACATATGAGCACGACAAAGAATGTGTTTGAGGTGGGTGGACAGCGGCACAGTATTAATTCATGGCACTGTGTGAGGCTGACTCACATGGGAGGGCTCTGGGGTCTTGTCTGGAGACCTCTGTGGTTACGCTGAGTGTGCACGTGCCTGTGAAATGGACAGGCTGAGGTTGGGCGTGTTGCGGCTCTGTCCCTCTCTCTCTCTTTTTCTCGTGGAAGAAATGGACAAACTTTAAAACCAGAGTGGATTATGTGAAGAGGCAGATAATTGTTAGTGAAATTCAACAGTCCATGTGCCTAGAGTATCATATGGTTGGTCTTTGCACCAGAGCCTCTGGGAGGAAGATGGTGAGCCTCCTCCTGCTCTTTCCTTAAGGTGTAAGTATTCTGGAAATCACATTATTTCACTTCAGTTCAGTTCAGTTCCATTCAATTCAGTTTATTTTAGTTCATTTCATGCTTCAGCCAATTGTAGAATGAGACTGGATCCTAAAATAGCAGCCCGAATTATCAGAGGGTTCTGATCTTAGGTAGCTATGGTTTGAGAAAAACATAAAAATCTGCCAATCAGTCTGTCGTCTCTGTTCTTCTCTGACTATAAAATAAAGGAAAGTTATTTGGGGAATAAAGGGACTAAATGTAGTGCTCATGTAATCATACAAGAACAATAAACATCATTTTTACAGAGGTGGTCAAGAAGAAAGACATATTCTCTCCAAAAAGACCTTCCCAGAGAGTTTAAAATACCCACCTCATGAATTCTTTATTTCTTCTTTCTATTTATATTCCCTCTTCCATACATGTGTATTATCTTTTTTAACCAATTTGTGATTATTAAGAATTCACTGTAGTAGTGAAATTATAATGATTACATCCATTGTATTACATTAGTGAAGTCAACTGAATAACTAAAATGAAAGTAGAATGTTAAATATCTTTTTTTTTTTTTTAGGTTTTTGCCAGAGAGCACATGCGCTCACTAAAGAGAGACAGAAAGAAACAGTGAGAGGGAAAGTGAGAAATAACCCCTCAGGTTGATGGTCACACTGCAATCCCTTCTCCTCCTGGGATTTTGGGCATGCATGAACATGTGCCTGCTTTAATTTTCAAGCCATTAGGTCCGGGATCCAAACCTCAGCTGACCATATGGGAATCCAGCGCCTTAATCACCATGCCACTTGTTGACCCTGAAAGTTAAATATCTTAATCTGTGCTTTCAATCGACCTTAATTTCAAAAACATTTGTCTTCTAACTAAAGATAAATACACACACACAGATAAACATGTGCACATATATGTATTTAATTTTTTTTTTTTTTTTTACATAGACCTCTGGGAGCACATAGTCTGACAAAGTCAGATTTATAACCCCCAAATCCTGGGAGACTAGATGCTGACAAGAAAGACCAACATGGTCATCAGAAGCCTAGTTCAGGGAAAAACGTGTGCAATGAGTCAGAGGAGCCTGGAGTAGGTAAGATTCAAGGGTCTTGTGTGTTTGCACTATTATGGAGCTAAGGTCTTAGTCCACAGCAGTGAGCGTCTTAGCCAACTTTTGGTAAAGCCTCCAGCTGGGGAAAGCCTAATGAACTAGTCACACTTCACTAGGGACAAACCCGTAGTCTGACCAAGCAGGCTGAATGTCTCAGTGAGGAAAGGCAGCCCTGCAGAGGGCCGGTAATGCTGTAGAAGCGGGATGTGTCCTTGGCAAGCTCTGGGTTCTCCTGAAGCCTCTTGAAGGGCCTAGTGGCAACTGGTGGGGGCAGGTCTGGAGTCCTTGCCGTTACTGAAGTGGGATTAGGAAAGATGAAGACGCAGGAGGGATTACGTGCTGTCCTGAGTCAAGGTCATTTAGCAGTTGGGTATTCCTAGGACGCCAAGTGCGTCAGTGAAAGTCGGGGAGTCACTGGGTAACAGCGGTAGTCCTTTGGGAAGAGGGTTGTTACGACGACGACGTTGGACAGCTGCTATGTGACCTTGGGAAAAACAGTATTTCCTGTGATTGCACAGCTGGCTCTATGTGTCTGTCCTCCCAACCTGATTAATGGCAGGCTTTCTTGTTGCCTTTTCAATCTGAATTGATTTTTAACTATTTCACTTCTGGACAGGTTCATATATATATATGAATGAATGGGTCTGGTCATGGCAAATGCTTATCATGGACTTCACATTTTTCTTGTACCCAAATCAACTTTTACTTTAATTCTTTTTATGGACTTTTTGAAGTCCCGTGGAATGTATGCGTGCATGTATATATGGCTATATACCTATATATGTACACATATATGTATATCATACATGTGTATATATGTATATAGATGTAAAATTTGGAAGCAGAGTCCCAGTTTATTCATTTATTCAACTATTTAAATTCAATGCTAATAGATGCCTATAGGTTTCAGGTCAGAGAAAATTTTAAACTGGAGGGACCCAGTGAGTTGGAAGCAAATCTGGAGCTCTTAATTTCCTTCCCCTCCTCCACCCTCCCGAGGTGTTAGTGGCAAATGTGTTGTGATAGACTGTGAAAGGTTTTAAGATGAAATATTCTGTCTTTCAGAGAAGGCTCTCTGCAGCCTTTCCTGAAGCCATAGAACTGCTACAAATGTTCCATGCTTACTCCAGAGAGAAATTAGCTGCTGTTAGTGGGGAAAAAAGAAAAAAAAAAAACTGAAAAACCACACACACCCCACAGGTGTTGTCCACACGGTGAGAGTTGAATTTATGCATTGTTTCACTTTCTGGCACCTCAAAAGATTGCATCACATGGTAGAGGTATGGCAATTATTTCCCTGTCATTAGATGGAAATCTTGATGATGGATGGAGGACCTCAATTGGCAATTTATAAGTTGTGTGACCAATATGTTTCTCGGTGAATAGATAAATGTCTTGTTTTGTCAAAATCCTATTATTCTGATTTATTTGGCAGACTTTTATGTTGTCAAAGAAGTTCTATGATGGATTGGAGTGAATTCGATTTTATTTATTATTTATTTATATTCATGTTTGAGAATTAATGTGTTGCCTAAAAGCCACGTGGATTGAAAATGCTAGCGCCTCTTCCTTTTGTCCTTACTTTTATAGTTATTTGAATCCTGTCTGAAGAATGGCTGCAGTTACTTTAGTTAAGAACACATTATCTCAGTGAAAATGTGTTTGAGGATTATGTGGTTAGAGAGAGAGAGAGCATACCCCTATCAGAGTCTTCATTCTCTAGTCCACGCTCAACTTCAGCCAGCCCCAGATCTGGAGCGTGCACACACCTGGTGTGTTCAGGGAGGTGCCAGACGTGAGCCTAGAACCTTCCTGTGTAGGTCAGCCTCACAGCGTGTTGCATTACCACTACACTACCGTCCAGCTCCCTCAGCTAGCATCTATTTTAACTTTACTTCTTCCATTTCTGCATCTGTCCATCTGGATGCATTTTCTTCAGTCTTTTCTGAAAGCGACAGCAGTCATTGTCATCCTCATCTTCATGATTATGTCATCTTCATAACTGCAAAGAAGTTTCCATTACAAGGGATATCATAGGCTTCAAATTAAGCTGACAGAGCTCTTGCCTACTAGAGACCCAAGACGTGAAACGATTACCCCATCATGAAGCAGATACTTTAGGGCTGGCCCTGTAGCTCAGCGATTAAGCACTGGATGTAGGGAGCTGGATCCCACATGGCCGACTGCAGTTTGACTTCTGGTTCTGATAGCTTGAAAAACACATTGGATGCATGTATGTGCATGACCACAATCCTCTTGGGATGTAAAAATGGAAGAGAAGGGATTACAGCATGGAAGCACTCCATTGGAGAGAGCTTTTTTTCTCTCTCCCTCTCTTTTTCTTTGGTAAGCACACGTGCCCTCTGGTAATAACAAATAAATAAGTAAAACAGATATTTTTAAGATAATTAAATAAATACATGAAAATATTACATTGATATTAACTTACTATTGAAATCTTACAAAATGAAACAAGAAAAAGAAAACTGGTGTAAATTAGGTCATGAATGAATATAAAATATAACTTTGAGAGATAAATTGGGTTCTGAAGTTCCCACCATTAGAATTTTATGGACTTTTTTTATTTATGTTAAGATTTATTTATTTAGACCTATGTAATGGGACACCTGAACGTAAGTCAGAGTTCATGAAGTAAACATCTGACACATTTGCCTACAAGTGAAAAGGTGATGAATATTAGCTACGAAGGTGACTATAACATTTCAGCAATATGGAAAAGGCAATGAGATTTTTACCCCCACAGGATTATTTACAGCATAATTCTAATATAACATTTAAATGATTTTGTATTTCTGATTGATCTGTAATAGCATTCCTCTCAATGTAAAATAATATATGCTTATTATAATAAAAATAAGTAAAAATAATTTGCTATTCCATCATTTAGGAAGTCTATGTGTTTTTTTTGGCCTTTAAAAAGGCCAAAAATATCATTACTAATTTAAAAGATGTATTTCTTTGTAAAAATGTTAAAATTATATCAGTTTTGTACATTCTTTTTGTTTTTGTTTTGTTTTGTTTTTGTTTTTTAATTTTCAGAGAGTGCATGCACTTACCAGAGAGACAGAGGGAAAAAATCACTCCCAATGGTGTGTAGTCATACTGCAATCCCTTCTCAATTTCTTCAGTTTTTTTTTTTAGGACGTGGGGCATGCATGCACTCATACCTGGTGTGTTTTTCAAGCTGCCATGGTTGAAATTTGAACTGGGGTCATCTATCGGGGATCTAACTCCCTTAACCAATAGGCAATGGGGGCCAACTCTGTACTTTTTATTATTATTTATTTCATATTATACCAGGAGCATTTCTCCATATCACTGAATGATTTTCAAGGCCTGATATTTAGTGATGTTATATAGAAACACTGTCTTCTCCTCACCCCCCCCCCCACACCTCCATTTTCTTTCTATTTAGGTAATAATTTATTTCAAGGTTTCTCTTTTAGTTAAATGTATTACATAACTGTGAAGCTCCCTGTGTTTATGTGGGGCTAGGGACACATCAAATAACGTAGGGGCGAAGGGAAAGACAATCTCTAGGGGGCAGGGGGGGTCACAGTGGTAATGCAGCTGAACCCACATGGGAAAGGTCCTGGGTTCAATTCTGAAACCTCCCTCAGCACTCCAGGCATGCTCATGAGCTGGTCTGACTGAGCGTGGGGTGGATTGTGGTGTGATGACCCTGTTCTGGTATGTCTGTCTCTCTCTTCATCTTTTGTGTTCTCATAGAACTAAATAAACTTTTTAAAAAAATCTGTCATTTTTATGTGAAGTTCCAGCTGGTTTAGGAAATGTTTTTAAATCAAGTGTTTTATATTCATTTTTAAAAGGATGCTCTATAAAATGGAGAAGTTTTTAAAAAATGAATGCATTGTGGTTACAGAGATACTTTGAATATTTTGATGTTGTAATTTACTCGACTATCTCTTTAAATTCCTCTGTCATCTTCTCCCTGTGACCTCAGGAAATCCTGTTATTAATGCTCAGGCAGAAGCAGTTACGGAATTATAATATGATGCTCTGGCTTGTCCTGATGCTGCCACAGGAATTCTGCCTAGGACAGCATTGCCTTTAGTCATCACATCTAACTCTGTGTTCATGGTGTTCAATACAATGAAAGAACTATATGTTGTACAACTTAAAACCTATAGAAGAAAAGCACTTGTGGAATCTTACAGACAAGTCAATTGATCAACTGGGTTACCGGTGATAACACTAATGTCCAGAAAATCAGAAGGTTAAAGAGGAAGGTTAAGGGGCCAGCAGGTTGCATGGTGGTTAAGGGTGCTGGACTCCCACATGGCTGACCGCAGTTCGAATCTCAGACCTGGTGGCTTGCTTTCTCATTGTCCTGCTCTCTCTTTCTTTCTCTGTTCTTTTCTGGTCAAGTTAAAATAAATAAATAAATAATAAATAAATACATAAATAAAGTTAAATAAAATAATTTTAAAAAGAGGAAGGTTAAAAATGTTTTTAGTGTGAATTTAAAACAAATAAAAAACATATGAATTATGAAAAACATTTGGTTAAACCAAACTAGTTACAAAAACTGCATTTTACTCCCCCTTCCCATTCTCTCTCTACACACACACACACACACACACACACACACACGTGCTGTATTTTACTTTCTCTAGAGAAAGAGTAAAATATCTTCTTATCATAGAAATTCAGTAAATAAAAAGTAAAATATGGAGAGGCTTCAAAAGATATGTGGAAAAAATAGAATTAAAGTATGAGTTTAATTCAGTGCAAAAATTTGAAATCTATGCATAGTTTTTTTCATAATTTGCATTTATAGTAAACTTTTTGAAGATTCGCTGTATAAGTGAATCAACTTTTTGAAGTATGAAACTTGGAAAGTATCCAACAATTAGGTTTTATAGGTGCGGAGCTGAGACTCTGAGAGTGGAGGTGGCTGGTTTCTGGCCACCCCGTGCAGTGCAGTTTACGTGGCCTTCCGTACTTCAGGGATGAGCTGGATGTTAGTTACTAAATTTCACAGTATTTTTGTTCTGAAGGGTCACTGCAGTTTACAAAGACATGTGTCCTCCTCATAATTACTGGATCTAAGATTACAGTCACTTCTCCAGGAATGCTACTTAAAGGTCTTAGCACTAGAGACACAGAAAAAAGAAAAAAGAAAAACTAAAGTAGAACAAAACAAAAACAAAAGAAATTTAGGGGCTGGCAGGTGGTGTGGTGGTTGAGGGCACTGGACTCTCATGTGGTCGACCATGGTTCGAGTCCCAGACCTGGCAGCTTGCTCCTCTCACTTTCCCTCTCTCTTTCTCACTCTGTCCCTCTCTGATCAAATAAAAATAAAAATAAAAAATAAATAAAGTTAAAGAAAATAATTTTAAGAAACGAAATCTTCTGTCAGTAGGATCAGTTCTTCAGGTTGATGACTATTACCATTGATACTTATTTCTTGTGCAATCACAATCATATGGCTTTCAATATTGCCAATATGCTGATGTTTGTAAAATGTAAATATCAGATTCTGACCACTCCCTTAAACATTTAACTTATGTATCTAAGTGGTTGTTTGATATTTCATTCAAATGTCTAATAAAATAATCTGGTGTAACAAGTTCCAAATTTATGTCTAGATTCTTAGCACCCAGAACTTGTTCCTTCCCTGTAACCCCTGTTTCAGTAAATGGCTTCCCCATTGTTATAATTAAGCTGGTCAAAAAAATAAATAAAATAAAATAAAAAATTAGAGTCATCCTGACTTTTCTCTTCTCATTTCTATTGGCTCTACTTTCAAAATATATCCCCACTCTGGGACCAGCAGTTAGTGTAATGGCTATGTCTCTGGACTCCCATGTAGCCGACCGTGGTTCATGTCCCAGACCCGATGGCTTAAAACTCACACCGGGCGCGTGTGCGTGCGTACCCAAGATCCCAAGAGGAGAATGGAGGAGAAGGGATTGTGGTGTGGACATCCCTGCTGGGGGGTGATTTCTCACTTTCTATCTCTCTGTCTCTCTCTGTCTGTCTGGTGAGTGCACGCTCCTTATAGTAAAACACCCCCCCCCCCAAAATATATATATATCCCCACTCTGACCTTTCTAACCCAAATCACTGCTATTGCTGCATCCCAGTCATCAAAGATCTATGGTCTAGCCTCCCACCTCGTTTCCTGGCCTTCCTTCTCACTTTCCAATGGGCTGTTCTCTATACAGCGACTAAACACCTCTTTAATCTCAGAATCAGCCCATCACTGCCTGCTCACAGTCCTCCAAGGCTTTGCATCTCAGTCACAGGAAAATCAACACTCTTGCCATGGGTCATAGGTGTCTGGTAGGTAGGACTGTAATACCTACAGTCACTCTCCATTTGCTCACTTGGCCACGCTTTCTTGGCCTTTCAGATGGTCTTATTATACCCCAGAACGATCCTACCTCTGCATCCCAGCCTTTGCTATTCCCTCTGCCCCGAATTTTCCCTCAAATATATCATTTATGTCTCCCTTTCTTACCTTGGGGCTTGCAAAAGTCTTCAAAGAGGCCTTCCTGATCACCTTATCTAAACTAAAAGCACATTCTATCATTTTGAGTCCTTCCTTTTTCATTTGTCTTAGAACTTTCTATTCCCTGAAGCATGTTTTGTACGTAGGTATTTCTTCTCAGCTCCATTAGAACGTAAACTCTCTGAGAGCGGGGACCTCATCTCTTTTGTTCATTGCTGCACCCTCAGTCCTCTCCACAGTCTTGGTACACTGTAGGTGCTCAGTAATGATTTGTTTATTCGATGAATGATGTGGCTTTCAATATTGCCAATATGCTGATGTTTGTAAAATGTAAATATCAGATTCTGACCACTCCCTTAAACATTTAACTTATGTATCTAAGTGGTTGTTTGATATTTCATTCAAATGTCTAATAAAATAATCTGGTGTAACAAGTTCCAAATTTATGTCTAGATTCTTAGCACCCAGAACTTGTTCCTTCCCTGTAACCCCTGTTTCAGTAAATGGCTTCCCCATTGTTATAATTAAGCTGGTCAAAAAAATAAATAAAATAAAATAAAAAATTAGAGTCATCCTGACTTTTCTCTTCTCATTTCTATTGGCTCTACTTTCAAAATATATCCCCACTCTGGGACCAGCAGTTAGTGTAATGGCTATGTCTCTGGACTCCCATGTAGCCGACCGTGGTTCATGTCCCAGACCCGATGGCTTAAAACTCACACCGGGCGCGTGTGCGTGCGTACCCAAGATCCCAAGAGGAGAATGGAGGAGAAGGGATTGTGGTGTGGACATCCCTGCTGGGGGGTGATTTCTCACTTTCTATCTCTCTGTCTCTCTCTGTCTGTCTGGTGAGTGCACGCTCCTTATAGTAAAACACCCCCCCCCCCAAAATATATATATATCCCCACTCTGACCTTTCTAACCCAAATCACTGCTATTGCTGCATCCCAGTCATCAAAGATCTATGGTCTAGCCTCCCACCTCGTTTCCTGGCCTTCCTTCTCACTTTCCAATGGGCTGTTCTCTATACAGCGACTAAACACCTCTTTAATCTCAGAATCAGCCCATCACTGCCTGCTCACAGTCCTCCAAGGCTTTGCATCTCAGTCACAGGAAAATCAACACTCTTGCCATGGGTCATAGGTGTCTGGTAGGTAGGACTGTAATACCTACAGTCACTCTCCATTTGCTCACTTGGCCACGCTTTCTTGGCCTTTCAGATGGTCTTATTATACCCCAGAACGATCCTACCTCTGCATCCCAGCCTTTGCTATTCCCTCTGCCCCGAATTTTCCCTCAAATATATCATTTATGTCTCCCTTTCTTACCTTGGGGCTTGCAAAAGTCTTCAAAGAGGCCTTCCTGATCACCTTATCTAAACTAAAAGCACATTCTATCATTTTGAGTCCTTCCTTTTTCATTTGTCTTAGAACTTTCTATTCCCTGAAGCATGTTTTGTACGTAGGTATTTCTTCTCAGCTCCATTAGAACGTAAACTCTCTGAGAGCGGGGACCTCATCTCTTTTGTTCATTGCTGCACCCTCAGTCCTCTCCACAGTCTTGGTACACTGTAGGTGCTCAGTAATGATTTGTTTATTCGATGAATGATGAAATGTCTATTTTAAAGTCCCAACATTGGGCCATAGTTTCAATTGCTAATGATGGAAAACAGAAAGAATATCTGCTCTAGTTTTGACCAAGAATCTGCCTCCCATTCATCTTCTTTGTTCTCTGCCATGTTTCGTGGCTCTCTGTGATTGAGCTGGTCTTTCTCTGTCACCACAGTGATCAGAAGCTACAGTTACAGTAAGAAACGGGAGCATGTGGTTCAGGAGGGCTTGGCTGTAATGTGTCTCATTTAGTTGTCTTAAATCTGCAATTCTCAACTTGTATCGTTATTGTGTTTGATTAAGATCTATTAAAGTCAGAAAAGCAAGAATGACCATGAGAAAAATTCTAAATAATTGATCAGTTATTGCTATGGGCAGACTCTGGTGAAGTGTTAATTTGCCAATAGTACTTGCCCCTGTACAGAAAATGTTGGATTTAGGGGCTCATAAATCACAAATTAATAACAAGCAATACCATAACAGTTAAATTAAAATTAGAGAGAGTTTGCAATAGTGTTAAAGCATGCTTTGATAAAGTCAAAGGACTTGTTAAAAATGAAAGTTGCTGTTTTGGGGCACTCTGGTTAATACATAATAAATGTTTTCCTCTTAGCTATCTTTGTTCATTTTATGTAAGACATTTGGTGCTACATGAGGAAAAAAAGTTTATTTTTATCTGCGGAGTCTCTTTGATCCACTAATCTTTTCCTAAACTTCCACGGTCGATGTGAGAAATTAATGTTTGGCAACAATTCTCATGAAGAACAAGGGATAGAAAGAATAATAATAATAATAACAACAATAAGTGGCTCCATGTGGGTCTGGCTCATGTTTCTCTGTGCTTTTTTTTTTGGTAAAGATTTCTTTATTTTCATTTGTTGTTATTATTTATTTTGAATTTGATCAGAGACAGAGAGTGTAAGAAAGAGAGCACGAGAAAGCAAATCAACAGATCAAGGACTTGAACCATGGTGGGCATGTGAGAGTGTAACACCTCAGCCACCATGCCACCTGCTGCCCACTGTTTCTCTGTGCTTTGGGCAGATCTCTTTTGTCATTTTCCTTTCATGAGGACTTAAGGTTGAGCTCTAAGAAACACAAGCTGGCTAAAATGGGATTTGATACTGGCTGGCTTTTGCTTTTCCAAAAGGATAATCATGTGTGAACCATGGTGGGCATGTGAGAGTGTAACACCTCAGCCACCATGCCACCTGCTGCCCACTGTTTCTCTGTGCTTTGGGCAGATCTCTTTTGTCATTTTCCTTTCATGAGGACTTAAGGTTGAGCTCTAAGAAACACAAGCTGGCTAAAATGGGATTTGATACTGGCTGGCTTTTGCTTTTCCAAAAGGATAATCATGTGTGCTCTAAATGCTGGCTACTGGCTTGCTTTTGCTTTTCCAAAAGGATAATCATGTGTGCTCTAAATCTTCCTTCTCGTTGGCTTAGAAAGTTACTGTACTGGCCTCCTCATCATTTATTTCAAAGGCCCTTCTCAAAACATTCAGCAGATAGTTCAAGTTTCTGACGTGAAACTCATTTGTGCTAGTGAGAAACAAATTGTTATTTCTCTACAGGCTATTTATTGCAATAGAATAATTCAATCACATTAATAATGTACAGACATTTTTCATCGAGCCACAATGAACTATCATCTCAACACAAAGCACACTGTGCTATAAAAGAGATAATACAAAGCTTTTTTTTTTTTTTAAAGAAAAGGACTTCAATTAAAAAACACACACATTTATTTCATAGGCTACATGGTAACAAATTATTTTTCATTTCGAAAAAAGAAATAGTAGTTCAAATTTTTCTCGTAACCTCCCTGGGAGCCAAATCCTTTGTATAGTTGATCTAACTTAATTATCAAAATAATTATTTCCTTCATTTTATAGATGAGGAAATTTGGAGATCTTAAGATTTCATAAAGTAGGCAAGGTCACACAGCAACTACTAAGTGGTTGGAGTTAGATTTGAATTTAACTCTGGTTCTAAAGATCTTATTTTCTTCCTCTTCCTCCTCTTCTCTTTTTTTTATTGTATTTTAATTTTTTTCATGCTAAAGGATGTGTGTGCTTGCCAGAGAAAGACAGAAAGAGAAAGAGAGAGAAAGAAGAAGGAGGGAAGAAAGGAACCCCGATAGGAAACACTCTGCAATCCCTTCTACATCTCTCCCTCCTGTTGGGAGTTTGGGTACGCATGTACATTTGCCCTGCATATTTCTCAAGCTCCTGGATCCAGGACCACATGGTCAGCTATGTATGATCTGGCTGCTTTAACCACCACACCACAGATTTAGCCCCAAATAATATATATTTTTTCAATTTCACTTCACTGTGTCTCCTCCATGCTCTTAATTTTGCATCAGTCTGAAAAGTTCGAGTTATATTGATCTTTTCCAACCCGAATATTTCAGCTCATTCTTTTTCCCCAGGTCGTTCTGTAAGTATGATGCTTAAAATGCAAGACACATAGTACCCCAAGCTTGAGTCATTTGGTGAACTGCAAGGTCTCTGAACTACTGATCTGCCTTTCCATCCTATTTAGACCTACACATCTTATAAAAAGCAACATCTTTCCTGAATACAATTGTAGCAAATGATTGTAACTTAAGCTCCTTAAGAAGAAAGGAAACTTGAACCTGTCTCAGGAACAGATCCACTCTTTGAGAGAACTTTGTAAAAAGAAATCAGAATTTGATTTGGAACTTAACCTGGCTTCAGTGATGCTGTTGCCTTTCTTTGGTGTTTCTGTGAATTTAGCATGCTAACTTTGGCATGTTTCCACTGAGTATTGTATGTATTTCACCATTACTACTGCTGTTTGCCCTTAGGTATAAGACCCATATATAGTCACCTTTTCACTTGCTAGCCACAATTTTCAAATTCTATCTTAGTAACATTGAAAAGAAAGCTGGCAATTTTACCATGTATAGAGTGATAGTCTGACAACCAGTGGACCAGCCAGACAGTTGTCCCTTTCCAAGGGATTATTTTTTAGAGGTTTTTGCTATTGGGCATGTGTACTCGCCAGAAAGACAGAGAGAGACAGAGAGACAGAAAGTGAGAAATCACCTCCTGGGTGGATGGCCACGCTGCATTCCCTTCTCCTTCATTCTCCTCTCGGGGTCTTGGGCACACACACACACACACACACACACACACACACACACGTACCTGGCGTGAGTTTAAGCCACCAGGTCCAGGACTCGAACCATGGTCGACTACATGGGAGTCTGGTGATATAGCCATTACGCCAACTGCTGGTCCCCATCCAAGGGATATTAAAACACCTCTTGAGTAATGAAACATCACTGATAGTGTGATGTGAGAGATCATTTTTATAAAAAAAAAAACCTTGATAAACTACTTCAAAAAGAAAATAGAGGAATGAAAAGATAGCATGCAGCAGGTTTTTAAGGGAATGAAATTATTCCATATGGGATCAGCAGATGGCATAATGGTTATATCACTGGACTTCCACATGGCTGACTGTGGTTCGAGTCCTGGACCTGGAGGCTTGAAATACCCTGGGCTCATGTGTGTTCGTGCTCAAGATCCCGAGAGGAGATTGGAGGAGAAGAGATTTCAGTTTGGTTATCCCTGCTGGGAGTGATTTTTTTGTTTTCTGTCTCTCCAGTAAGTACATGGGCCCTATAGCAAAATCTCTTAAAAAAAATAGTAAGAAGAAATTATTCTTGTATGATATTATAATGGTGGCTTACATGATGTTAAACATTTTTCTTTTTTATAATAATTTTTATTTCTTTCATTGCCATCAGGCAAGTGCTCTGATCAGAGAGAGAGAGAGAGTGAGAGCGAGAGAGAGAGAAAGGACACTCCCTACCCCCAGTAAAGCATGGTCATGCTGCAGTCCTTTCCCCTCCATTTTCCCATTCCTTCAGGATTTTTGGCACACACACACAGAGTGTTTTTCAAGTCACTTGGGCCAGGATTTGAACCACAGTCGAGCATGTGGGATCTGCTTTTTAAGTACAACACTTAACTGCTATGCTATGGGGTCTGATTCATGCATTTTCAAACCTATAGAAGTTGCACAACTCAAGAGTTGATCCTAATATAAATTATGGACCCACTTCAGGATGATTTCATCTTGAATCTATGTTTTGTCATGACTTTTAAGAATTAATAGCCAATAAAGTGTTTCTAAATGTTTTCTCAGTGAAAACGGAACATAAAGGCTAACAGAGTGACATTGTAATCTGAGACCATCTATAGTTAATACCTATCCCTCCATCACTATAAAAAGTTTCACTCAGTTTTGGAACAAATTAAAGAAATAGCTAGTTCTTCGTTTATTCACTTTTAACAGATTTCCTGCATACCCAAAGCATTCATTTTTCATGAATGTAAAATTATTCAGTAGATGGCATTAAAGCTGTCCTACAAAGCAAGCATGTGTTTGATTAAAAAATGTTATCTGCTGCCGTATCTGTATAAAAGAATGCCTAAAACAAGATAGGGATGTTAAATGCAAGGAGGGCTATTCATTTTTACAATATTATAGAAAACATGCTGAATAGAAATTGTAGAATTATTCCTCACTTCCAAAGTTTTAAATTTTTCCATTTTTTTTAAATGTAACATTTTGAGGATGAGATTAGCTCATTTAGAATACTTACTAATAGTAGCTGTCCTCTTCTCCTTAACTGAAAGAGAGACTGAAAGAGAAAAAAAAGAAAGGAAGAAAACAGAAAGTGGGCAGATTTAAATATTAACAATAAGGAGCTAGGTGGTGGGGAAGGAGTAATGCGACATTCTGCAAAGATGACCCCCATGGGAGGGCTGATTTTGCATCCCTGTGCTCCTGATCTGGCTAGCTGAAATCTGGGGTCCCTATAGCTGTCTCTCTGTACATACACATATATCTAAAAGTTAGGAACATACTGTCGAATTTGGAAAAACATATTAATTCAAGGGGAATTATAGGGTATAAAAAAAGTCCCAATGGAAGGTAAAGATTATATAGCTTAACATTTTAATTCTAAATGTCCAGAATCACAAAATTAAAGGCAGTGCAAGATTGACTCTATTATGTTAATTACCTTTCCCAGACTCACAGGAAAAGCCAGAGGGCTATGTGTGTCTGCAGGTCACCCTGGAAAGCTCCCTCCTCAGCTTTTGTGCCCAGCACTAATCTGGTACCCTGGAATGTCCCCAGGACTTCCATGCTTCCTGAGTCAGTATTGTCATCTTGTCTCCCTAAGAGCCCTACTTGACACAGTTGATCACTCCTCTTTTTATGCTTCATTTATTTGACGTCCTCCAGCATGTCCCTCCCCTATCACTGACCTCTCTTTTGCAGTCTCCTAGCTCATTTATCCTCATCTTTAGATCTCTGACCATTGGCATGCCTTCGAACTCAGACATTTTATTTCTTTTCCTCCATCCCTCTCCTTGTCTGAAAATCACCTGCCAGATTGTAATCCTCCTCTCAGAGAAAGCACCCATTAAGGTGTTTTGAACTCAGCATTGTCAGAAACTGAATTTAATTCCCTCTGCTTCTTAAACTCACTCTTTCAGTAAATGGCAACTCTTCTTCCAGTGACTAGGTCTTCTTACTGAAAACGAAACCCAGGGAGCTTACAAAAAAGCCAAACCATGTTGTCTAATGCACCTCTTGCTGTTAATTCTCCAGTATTTTCATGGAGGTTTTAGCTCTGTCTTGTCTATTTCTGGATTGAATGGTCTTTCCTGTAGAACCAAAGCACAGACCAGAAATGTGGATGGAATTTATATGGTTGCTAGGTTACTTGGCGCCTTCTATCCTCTGTTTGCAGTTTACAGTGAAGACAGATTCGTATGAGATTTTTAATAGGAAAACAAACTCTTTTGAGGTTTACTCATGAAAAATCAAGTAGTAAGTGAAAAGTACAAATAAAAAAATTATTTCTCTTTCCTTCTGGAAAACATATTTCTAAGTGCATAAAATGCAATTGAAATTGAAAAAAAAAATAAATTCTTTCAGAATCTTAGTGTCGAAGTATGTAGTGTTGGCTATAGACAGAACCTTAACAAAAATATCACACTGAGCATAGGCCCTGAGGCATGGTAGACTTCATTTAGATACAAGTACACATAAAAGAAAAGGGTTGATATTTTAATTTTATGACTTTTCAATATTGTCATTTACCATTCAAATAAATGAAAGGGAATGTACAATTATATTACATTAAGAGTGTTTAGAGACGTGTTTTTTACTTTATAAAAAAGTTAAAGTAGGATATCTAGATATCAGAGTGCATTATTTTAAGATACGTCCCTGGTCACCAGAGGTTTGATTTATGGTTTTTGCCAGAGGGTGTGTGACTTTGCATGCCAGAAAGCAAGCAAGCAAGCAAGCAAGCAAGCACGCATGCACGCATGCATGTACGCACGCACCGCTCAAAGGGCTATGGGCACACTGCAATACTTTTCTCATCAATTCTTCTTGTCATCAGAGTTGTGAGCAAATATGCACATGAGCCCCAAAGTGTTTTTCAAGTCCCTGGGGCAGATTGAAACTGCAGTTGGTCATGGGGGATCTAGTTCCTAATGCACCCTTAACCACTATGGTATGGGACTGGCCTAGCTGAAATCTTTTCATGCAAATAATCACTGAAATGTCCTCTCAGGAGCTCCACATCTGATACATCGTTTCTAAGGGTCTACTGGACCAGGTCTTTCAGTCCTACACCCTGATGGTATCACAACTGAATCTCTAGAGTTTCTTTTTTCTTTTTCTTATTTATTAGTCAAATATTCCTTTTTGTGATATACTACTTTATCATGACATAGAGAAATGAAAAGTGGAACAATTCTTTTTTTAAGAGGTTTTTGCTATAGGGCATGTGCGCTCGCAAGATAGACAAAGAGAGACAAAGAGACAGTGAGAAATCACCCCCCAGGGGGGATGACCATGCCATAATCCCTTCTCTTCCATTCTCCTCTTGGGATCTTAGGCATGGCTGCACACACTCCCAGAGTGAGTTTAAGCCACTGGGTCCAGGATTTGAACTGCAGTTGACTACATGGGAGCCCAGCCACATAACCATTATTCCAACTGCTGGTCCTGGAACAATGATTTTAACAGTTTAACAAAAAACACATACTATTTCATAAAAACCTGTTATAGAAAAATATCAATATCCTAAATGATAAGACTAAAAAACGTTTTTCATATGATTCAATTATTTCAGGTTGCTATGTTGTTCATGCCCATTGATAAAGCTAATAGATATAACCAAAGTGATGGGCAAAAATAATAATATATTTTCATATGAGATGAATAAAACATAGAGGAAGAAAAATGTCATTAAATGTCCCATCTTGAACTTTATTTCAAAATGAAATTCTAAGCATCAGTAAATGATGTATAAACCTAGCTAAATGAACTATAGATTCATGTCAAGTAGTATATATTTTTTCCCAGCAAAAAGACTATCAAAATGAATATTTTTCACACATTTTCTACATGGGCACACTAAAATGAAAAACAACTGAATATGAAAAATACTCTTTTAGATGGTATCTTTTATCCTCTATTAATGTCATTCTTACTAATATCCACTAGCTATGGAAAAGAACATACTTTTGAGATTATCTCTGTGGTTTTTTTAAACAAAATATAGTCATTGGGTGTATATGTGTGTCTATGAACATGGTATTTTTTTTTAATTTTTTTTATTTATTAATTCACTTTACACCATCACAACACACAAATGAATTTCCATCCAAAATACACTGTGCATTGTCTCAATCAAGTACATCCACATATATGTTCTCAGCAAATAATTTTCCTATTCTTACGTCCTGCATACCTTGCCCTTTGTCTTGCCATCCCTGATTCCCCATCCCCCACCCTCTGCTATGTCCCACCTTCCCCCCCCTTTTTCCCTGGCATCCATGGTTGTCCTCCAGGCCTTCCTCCCCCCTCCATTCAATTGTTCTGCCAATGAACTTAATTAGTCTAAATAAATCCATTAGCTAGCACAGCTGACACAAACCTACACATGTATCCTAGTCTGACCCTAGGCATAAACCCCGGTGAGTAGAATGAACATACTATAAAGTAATACCCAGCTGTGCCCATACAGCTCGCTGGATTCATCAATGTGCATTTTTTTTCCTCCTGCAACTTTTTTTTTTTTAATATTATATTACCTAACACTCATTCCCTGAGCATCATCACAACACACTAAGTGTAGTTTCCCATCCAGGATAAATTGCATAGTGACTTAATCAAGCATGTTATCATCAATAATATTCCATTTCTACTTTCATACAATGTATACATACATATATGTTTTTTATCCTATCTTTGACCCTCTGCCCTTTCCCCCTCTCCCATTACACTATCTCTGCTATATACAGTTGTCTTCCAGGGGAACCATTGAAAATGTGATACCTGCAAGTAAAGGGAGAAGGGCCACAAGTTTAAAGTTTTCAACAATAGGGATCATAGATTCCATTCAATGTTGGATCAAGGGTGGGTCTCGTGCAGATCGCCATTGTAGGAATGATGCCGTGGGGCTCTACAGCGTGAGCTATCCTCGGGTATCTGGCTTCCTCAAGAATGGTAGAGTAGTTCCTGTTCTTCCCTGAGGCAATGCAGGGCTGGTAACCATCATCTTCTCACTGTCCATAGGCACAGGAAGTCCTTCTATATAATATGTTTCTCAACTGGTTTAGGACAGCTAAAGATTCTTTCTGTTGCTTACAGTTGCAAGTTCTCAATCCTTGTTTT
>NW_006159518.1:1217361-1257783 GCF_000334495.1 Tupaia belangeri chinensis | reverse complement strand
CCCCCCCCCGCCGCCTTGCTTGGCACGGGTCCCGGGGGTGGCGGGGGCCGCAGCCGCCCCAGGTGGGCTGGCGCAGGGTCTACTCCGCCCGCCGGCGCCGAGGGCGCCTCCCTCCCTCGGCGCGGGGTCCCCGGGGGTGGCTGAACATGGTATTTCATGATGATTAAAAGCAAAAGAACTGAGATGTTCAATAGCTACACCCACTTCCAATGCCCTCAAACAAGAAAGATCTAGAAAGGCTTTCTCCCTGAAACAGAGACCCAAAAGATTCAAAACAGTCAGATACATCATACTATGATTATTAAAATCTTTCATACAATAAAATAAAACCCACAAAATACATAAACATATATGTTACAAATATAAAAAATTTTACTTAATAAAACTAGTCAAAATATTTGCAAAGAGTTGACAAAACAGTTAATAGTACCATTATAAATAGTATTTACAAAATGGTAAGGAAAAGAGGATAAAAATGATCAAAGGTTATGAATAAATAGCTCAAAGGAGAAAAATATAAATGGTCAGTAAATACATGACTAATATGGTATGGATTTATATCAGGAGGGTGGAATTTTAGGAAAGTTATATATTTTCTCAAATGCTTGATGTAAAGTATCTATTTTGCATAATGAGTGTGTAGTATTTAAATTGCCAGAGGGAAAAAAAGCTATTTTTAGTATGAATGAGAACAAAAGTTGCTGAGAGACAAAAACTATGCATGTATATCTGAAGAGACACAGAAAAATACTATAAGGAACGTCATGGACCTTACAGCATGCAAACCAAATCTCCTGGTAGTTCCAGAGAAATGTTAGTATTTCAATAAAGCCAGTTTGATTTCCCTTACCTTTCTTATCATTTTCTATTCCTCATTGTGCTAACTATAAACAGGGCTTCATAAGGGGTATGGGGCAGGGTAATGACACTCATGATATTTGAACTTATTGGGAGACAAGAATACATATGGGACAATTGAAATAATTGTATGGTAGACTGTAACACTTTACATACCAAGAACTGTGAGTTCTTGGTTTATAAATGCTGTAAATTAATTTTATAACTTAATTTCACAAATCAAGCTCCACCAAGGGATTTATTTTCTTTTTGTTCCCTGTGTTTGGGATATGCCATTACCAGGGTAATTGTATTACCTGACTGAAAGGAAATCCAACTATTTTCCTTGGTTAGTCTAGCTAATGGTTAATCATTTTTTTTAATCCTTTAAAAAAAAACCCAGATTTTTGTTTAGCTGATTATTTGTAGGGTTCTTTTATTCTCTGTTTTATTTATTTCAGCTCTAATCTTATACTATTTCTTTTCTTCTTTGATTTTTGGATGTTTTTGGTTGTTTTTCCAATTCCTTAAGGTATAATATGAAGTTATTTATTTGTCACATTTCTAATTTTTTTCCTGTGAACACCAATGGCTGTAAACTTACCCGTTATGACTGCTTTCACTGTGTCCCAAACGATATGGAGAGTAGCACGTTCATTATCATTAGTTTCAATAAATCTTTTAATTTCAGTTTTAATTTTCTCAATAGTTTAAAAAGTCATTCGTGAGTAGATTATTTTTAGTTTCCATGTTTTTGTGTATTTTTGAGGACTTTTTCTTTAGTTTCAAGTTTAATTCCATTGTGGTCAGAGAAGATACTGGGTGTAGTTTCTATACTTATGAATTTGCATAGGCTTGTTTAATGGCCTGCTTTGGAATTAATTGGAAAATGTTTCATATGGGGATGAGAAAAAAGTATATTCTGTAGTTGCTGGATGGAATATTCTATATCTGTCTGTCAGGTCCCTTTGGTTTAAGCTATCAATTAATTCCTGTGTCTCTTTGTTTATTTTTGTCTAAATGATACTTTTAGTGATGACAGTGTGGGTATTGAAATTTCCAGCATTTAGTATATTAGAATCTATATCTCCCTTGAGATCTAGCAATCTTTCTTTTACATATTTGGGTACCCTGGCATTGGTTACATAAATATTTATATGTTATATCTTCTTGATAAATTAACCCTTTTAGAACTATGCAATATCCTTCTTTATCTCTTATGCTTTTGATCCCAAAGTTTATTTCATTTGATATTAATAAAACAACTTCTGGCATTTTGTTTTGTTTTCATTTCTGTTTTCATGAAATGGCTTTCTCCAGCGCTTCACTTTTCATTTCTATTGTCTTTGTTAATGAGATGTGTTCCTAGTAAGCAACATATATAGAGGGTTCCAGTTTTTTCATCCATTGAACCAATCTATATTTTTTTAGTTGGAGAATTTAATCCATTAACATTTAAGGTTATTATCAATATATGTGGTCTTAGTCCTGTTACTTTATCTTCTTCTTTTCTACTTGTTTTATGTTCACTTGCTTTTATTTATATCCCTTGAGTTTTCCGGATGTAGAGAAATACTTTCAGTATTTCTTAAAGACTTGGCCTACTTTTTGTGAATTCTTTCAGCTTTTGTTTATCTGGAAGTGATTTTATTTCTTCTCGCAATATTGTAACTCATGCATTCAAGATACAAAAAAATTATGAGAGACTACTATGAACAATTATATGCCAACAAACCAGAAAACCTAGATGAGATGGACAAATTTCTGGACAAGTATAAATAACCTAGATTGAGTCTGGATAAAATAGAAAGCCTGAATAGACCAATAGTAAATGAAGAGATTGAAATTGAAGCAGTGATTAATACTCTCCCAGCAAAGAAAAGCCCAGGTTTAAATGCTTCACTTCTGAAGTCTACAAAATTTTCAAAGAAGAGCTAACTCCAATTCTCAAACTATTTCTAAAAATTCAGAAGGTAGGAATCCTCTCAAATTCATTTTATGAAGCCTCTATTACCTCAATACCAACCAGACAAGAACATAGCAAAAAAGAAAAGAAAACTACATACCAACGTCCTTGATGAATACTGACACAAAAATTTTCAACAAGATACTAGCAGACCAAATCCAGCAACATATCAAGAATACTATACACTATGACCAGGTAGGCTTCATCCCAGGAATGCTAGGATATATGAAACAATAAATGTAATATACCACATTAACAGAAAGAAAGATAAAAATTATATGATTATATCTGGAGATGCAGAAAAAGCATTTGATAAAATACAACATCTTTTCATGATAAAGACTCAGCAAAACTGGTGTCGAAGGGACATTTCTTAATAAAATAAAAGTCATGTATGACAGATCTACTATGAATATCATACTGAATGAGGAAAAGCTAAAAGGCTTCTTATTAAAAATTGGAACTAGATAAAAGTTGCACACTTTCTCCATTTCTTTTTAACATGGTACTGGCAGTCCTAGATAATAGAGCAAAATGGAAGGCATTCATTAGGAGAAATTAAATTGTCCTTATTTGCAGATGATATGATTATATACATAGAAAATTCAAAGGAATCCACAAAAAATCCTTTCTGAAGTGATAAATGAATTCAGTGAAGTTGCAGGACACAAAGTTAATATAAAAAATCTACAGTATTATTAGACACCAAAAATGAACAAACTGAGACAGAACTGAAGAAAACAATCTCATTTTTAATAACTACAAAAGAAATAAGATATCTGGGAATAAGGGGCTGGCAAGTGGCATTCTGGTTAGAGGTGTTGGATTCCCACATAGCCGACTGTGGTCTGAGTCCTGGACCCGGTGGCTTGCATTCTTGCTTTCCCTTCCTCTATCAATGTCTCTAGTCAAATTAAAATAATGACAAATGGAATTAAATAAATAACTAAAAAAGAGAAAGATACCTAAGAATAAATCTAACCAAAGAAATTAAAGACTTCTACAAGGAAAACTATAAAAAACTGAAAAAAAAAAAAGAAATTGACTATGGAATAACAACAACAACAAAAAAGGAAGGTTGTACCATGCTCTTGGGTTGGAAGAATCAATATAATCAAAATGTCAGTCCTACCCAAATTAATTTATATATTCAGCGTTATTCCTATTCAATTACCAGAGACATTCTTTACAGAAATAGAAAAAAGAATTATAAAATTTGTCTGGATTTAAAAAAGATCTTGTATTGTCAAGGCAATTCTGTACGAAAAAATAAACTAGGAGGCATCTCACTACCTGATTTTAAAGAATATTACAAGGCAGTGATAAACAAAATGGCATGATATTGGCACAAAAAATAGGTACATAGGTAAATGGAACAGAATAGAGAATCCAGAAATAAATCCCAAATCATACCATCAACGGATCTTTGACAAATGGTATGATACAGTGCAGTGGGTAAAAGCAAGTATTTTTGCAAATGGTGTTGGATATCCATCTGCAGAAAAACGAAACTGGGCCCTATCTCTCACCATTAACTAGAATTAAGTCAAAATGGATCAAAGATTTAAATATAAAGCCTCTAACTACAAAACTACTGGTAGAAAATATAGGGGAAACTTTTGAAGACATTGGAATAGGCAAAGATTTGTTAAATAAGACCCCTAAATCATAGTCAGTAGTCCTTAAACTAGACAAGTGGGGTTATATCAAGCTATAAAGCTTCCTCACAGCAATAGAAACTGTAACTAGAGTGAAAAGACAATCCTTGGAGTGGGAGAAAATATTTGCGAATTATTCCTCAGGGTTTGATATCTAGAATACATAAGGAAATCAAGCAGCTAGCCCACAAAAATATTAATAATCCAATTTAAAAATGGGCAAATGAATTAAAGACAACTCTCCAAGACTTATGAATGAACAAGAACCATATGAAAAAATGGTCAAGTCTCTTGTCATAAGGGAAATGCAAATTACAAGTACAATGAGATATCATTTAATTCCAGGTAGAACGACTAGGATCAAAAATAAAAAATGACAAGTGTTGGTGAGGCTATGGTGAAAAGAGAATCCTATTACACTGTTGGTGAGGATGTAAATTAGTCCAACCTCTGTGGAAAACAATATGGAAGTTTTTTACACATAGACCTTCCATATGACCCAGTAATCTCACTTCTTGCTATTTATCCAAAGGATTAAACAAACCCCATTCAATCAGAGACATTTGCACATTCATATTTATTTATTTTAAAATTATTTTTATTTACATTTAATCACTGTACATCTTTATTGTGGACAATATGGTTTTTCCCAGCATAAATACAGTGCATATTAGGCAAATAAAAAACATTACCATTATTATCAGCAGAAAACTTCATTTTTGTGTTTATTAAATTTGTTGTTTGTTTGTTTGTTCCTTGTTCCCCTCTCTCCCACCCTCTCACATCCATGATTATTGCAGCATTATTTACAGTTGCTAAAACATGGAACCAACCTAAGTGTCCAAAAACTGATGATTGAGTTGAAAAATTGTGGCATATATATACTATTAAATATTAAATAGCTACCAGAAACAGATCCTATTGTTTGAGTCAAAATGGATGAATATAGAAGACCTAATGTTGAGTGAAGCGAACCAGACATTGAAAGATACACACTGTATATCTCCAGTCAGTTTGTGTTAAGTGTCTGCACTTTATAACAAAGGATAAGAGATTGAAGATGTGATGGTGGAGAAGATGGGTGTGGATGTTAGAGACTGTAAGGAGGGAAAAGTGTTTGATAGAGAGTAGATTGTGTGTGTGAGAAAAATAAATTTAGAACAGTCATGTCTGCTTAAAAGTATTATTTGTCTATTAAACTAGCCTGCAGATTGTTTCATGAATACTTTATCAAATTATGAAAGTTTAAGTGCAAAAATGTTTGAAGACTATAAATGATAAACTTACTAAAGAAAAACAAATAAAAACATTTTTTAAAAAATCTTTGGAAATAGTTCACTCTAGGGTGTATCTGTTTGTCAGCAAAAGAACATTTTGCCTAAAAGAAAGAACTGATAAGTGTGCAAAATATTTACATTCTTTTGTGAAGTTATATTTTATCGTCAGTTTGTAAATTATTGTCAAAAATATTACCTACATTTTTGGTATATACAACTTTATACTTTGGAGTTTGCCAATTTGCAACTGAAATAAAGGAAAAATAATTTTTTAAAAAAATTTTCACATTGAGGCTCTATCCAGAAGCCCTTTCTCTTTTGCCTCTTCTTTCTTTGTTTAAATTTTTTTCTTCATAATTTTGCCAGAGGACAGACATATGTGCTTGCTGGAGAGAGATAGAAAGAAAGAGACAGAGGAAAGGAAAGGAGAAAGCACACCCCTTAGGACATGTTATATTGCAATCCCTTCTCTTTCATCTCTTCCTCCTTTCCAGCTTTTGGGCACACATGCACAGTTGCCTGGTGTGTTTCTTAAGTCACTGGGTCCCGGACTTAAAATATGGTTAGCCATGTGTGATCCAGCCACCTTAGCCACCAAGCCATGGCTGGACCTTCCTCTCTTTTCTAATTCCTAATTGGGGTGTGTGTGTGTGTGTGTGTGTGTGTGTGTGTGTGTGTGTGTGTTTGAGAAAATATTTTTCCTCTATCATTGCATGTGCAATAAAGACTTTTAAAAAATAATATCTTATATGTCATTTAAATTTACAGCAAACTTTGAAGTAAATACTTCTAGGATATAACTAAATATCCCTCATTTCCTTAACTATTATCATCCTCTTTTGTTTTTATCTTGATTTTTCTCTTTTCTTATTTGTCTTGAAATGAAAGATATTAAGACTGTTCTGGTCCATTGTCTTTGAGATTATTTCTGCCCTAACTCTCCTCCCAGATGCAGATTTTCCTGCATCAACAGTTGATACCGTCTAGAGATTTCCCTCAAGCTCTCAGTGTTTTGTACTGGTCCTTCTGCAAGCTGTCCTGTGGTGACACCTCTCTCTGTCTCCTTCTCCAATTACAGTTTCTTACCCTAGATAATCCTCTGAGGTTTCTGTTTATATTCTGTGACTCTTTCTGAAGCGCGCTCTCTCTCTCTCTCTCTTCTTTTTTTTCTTTTCAGAGAGTGTAAAGAAAAGCCTGATGGGGAAAAAAATTATCTCCATTACTAATACACAATCAATGATAAGACATATTAATATATAATTAATATATAATACTTTATAATGCCATATCGTTTACTTTAAATTTGCTAAGCGTAGACCTTAAGTGTCCTCATCTCCCCACTTTCCCACATAAAAGGTAATTACATATGATGATGAATATTAATTAATGTGATATGGTGATCATTTCACAATGTATATGTATATCAAATCATCAAGTTGTACACCCTAAGTATACACAATGTTTTGTTCAATAAATCTGGGGAAAAAATATCAGCTACGTTTTTCCCATCCCTCCCCCGCCCCGGTAATGTTTCTTACTAGCTGTTTTTAAGTCTTCAAAATAATCATGTGCTTAAGCATAATTGTGTGCTGGAATTGCTTTTATCCTTTATTAAGGAAGTTCTTTTAACTTCTAAGTAGTTTCATGTCAGAAGTTGTTGGCTTGATTTACATGCAACTCAGAAATTACCCAACTTTTCAGGAAATGTCTTTTGGAAACCAACATAGTATCTGAATTCTTCAAAAATTGCCATAGAAGGAGGTAGATGGAATACACATCAAATAAAAATGGAAAGAAAAAAATCTCCTGGATCATAGGAGATTAGAGATGGCTAATCCATGACTAGATGGAGGATGGAGCATCTGGGAAAAAAAATTGGAAACTGACCCTTTTTTTAGTCACCCACATGGATTGATCTCACTGGGTAATTGATCACTCTTTTTCAGTTTTTTAGTGCTGAGTATGGCTTCAATGAATGTCACTTGTAACTGCATCACCATGAATTAGTTCAGTGAGTTTCAGTCTTTTTAAGAGTGGCAGCAGTACCACAATACTATTGGCATTCTTTGTAAAAGAATCAAGATACGAATAGAGTAAAACAATAGATTCGTGTGTGTGTGTGTGTGTGTGTGTGTGTGTGTGTGTGTGTGTATTTGGAAAACATTATTTAAATTAATCAGTCTCATTGGACTCAAGTGCCGAGAGAGAAAGAACATCCTAAATCAAAGAGGAAATTCAATTGCACTGTGCAAGAGCCAACCTACTGGCATCCTTGCTACTGGGGGCTTGAGGAGATAACTAGAAAAGCTAAGTAGTCTTAAGAATTTGACCTTAGCGATAAAAAATTATTATAGTATGGAAATTTTCTAGTATGGTTGTAGTCAATAACTCTCATAGGTAAGCACGATATTAAATATAATCAGAATGGCTAAATCAAAAATTGTAAACTAGATTGTCTGTTTTCTAAATAACTGAATGAATAAATAGCTAATAACATTATAAAGTCTGTAAGTGTAAGTATATGGTGGTTTAACATTTACTGGGCTCTGTTTGATGTGAAAGACTAGGTTGTGTGTGTGTGTGTGTGTGTGTGTGTGTGTGTGTGTCTGTTTTACATTGAAGCTTTAGCAAATCTTGCATCTCCTTTTTTCTCCTAGAAAGCCAGTGTTAGTTATGTTCATTGCTATTTTTCAAAACTTGGTGTAGAATGGTAAACAGATATTTGGATCTAATTCATAATAGTTTAGCTGGTGTCTGCCATAGAAATTCACCATGCTTTAGAAACATTTGAACAATAATTTTTGTTCTTAAACACTGACCTTAACAACTTATCTAAATTCTTCGTAATTGGTTTATCTTATTTGCTTCTTTCATGAGACTTTTTTCACTTTTATGTCTGCAGATTACTCCCCCACCCCTTTCTTTGTTTGATGGAACTGTGGGATGAAGTTTTCAAAGTGTACTTTGGCTTTTTGATTTGGATTATTACAGATCAATTCATGCTTGCATCTCTTAATGGAATAGTAGTTGAAAAAGAGAGGTCGAGAGATGTTCCTCAATTTTAGAGGGGAAGATTTAAATTGGAAAGAAAAAAACAACAGTTAGGGAATCAGTGGACTTTTATCTCCTAGAGGAAATTATACTGTATTTGTGAGCAGAGTTAATGTTATGCATAGGTTGATGGAGATCGAGTGACAGTCATCACACTGGGGGTCAGATCTATGAGCAAGGTAGAGTGCAGGAACTAAGACTGGCCACCCAACATAGCCTACTCCCAATACACTTGTGGCATCTGTCTTGATAGGGGCATTCTGAGCTCTCAGGGATCCCTCAGTGAAATTCCTCCTACAGGCCTAAATCTCCTTAGTGCTCTGCTCTTTTTCTCTAGAAACACTTGGATTCGCTGACTGTGACTCTGTCTGTCGTGTATGTCAAGGTCTGTGTAAAACTCCCCTAGAACACAGTCATATGTACTGCAACAACTGAACCTTGTAATAGAACATTCTAGCACCTAGTCCTCTGTCCAAGGTTGTTTATGCTGCTATTATAAATAAACAGGTCCTGCCCATTGAAAAAGTAATTCTGATTGAATGTTATCCATATGCATCATTTCTGTCCCAGGACAACAGAGGCGTCTCTGTTTTTCAGGAATCACCCAGTTGTACCTTCGCCTTCTGACTAGGAGATGCTAACAATCCCAATGCATTTGCTCTCTAAGACAAACATTCTGTGCCAGCTCGAATGATCTACTGCTGAGATTCTTGGTAGGAAAACACATTTGTCCGTGGCCTGTGAAGCTGTCTATGTAATGTTTATGTGTTGTATGGCATTGCCTTGAGTAAAGGATGAAAGGAAGTGTAGAAGACCACTTGGACCCTCTCTGTCTTATATACTAAAATGTCTGTCTTAAAACCATACCTAGCTTGGGATCAGCAGTTAGCGTAATGGCTATGTTGCTGGACTCCCATGTAGCTGAATGTGGTTTGAGTCCTGGACCTGGTGGCTTAAAGTCACGGCAGGTGTGCATGCATGCATGCTGAAGATCCCGAGAGGAGAATGGAGAAGGGATTGCAGCGTGGCCATCCCCCTAGGAGGTGATTTCTTGCTTTTTGTCTCTCTGCCCCTCTCTGTCTTTCTGGTGAGTGCACGCGCCCTATAGCAAAAACCTCAAAAAAAAAAATTAAAAAATAAAACAACATACCTAGCTCACATGAGAGAATCACCCTGATTTAGATATGGGACTAAAATGGCAGTTTTTCCTCACAAAATAAGAAAATTAAATAATTCTCATTCTATCCCCACTTTTTTGTTTGTTTGTTTTGCCATAGGATGTATGCAGTCAATGGTGAGAGTCAGAGAGAGAGAGAGAGACAGAGAGAGAGAGACAGAGAGGGAAATAGAGAAATCACCCCCCAATGGGGATGGTCATGCTGCATTCTCTTCTCTTGGCATTTTGGGCAAGCACGCACATGCGCCTGGCATGGTCTTCAGGCCACTGAGTCTAGGACTTGAACCGTGGTTGGCCATATGGGAGTCCAGCACCTTAAGCATCGCATCACCTGATGGCCTTTATCCCCACTTTTTATATGACAAGTTCATCAAGTAAGTGCTGAGGACAACAATACATACGGGATCTCTTCTCTCCCCACCTTCTCTTAACCCTTTTAGCCTCCAATCCAAGGAAGCTGTTCTCTTGGCCTTTTTATCTTCCCACTCAGACACGTGTAGAGACATGTGAAGCCTCAAGGAAAGAAATAATAAATTTCTCCAGGATTTGTCCTGAAATCTTAACTTCTTCAACAGGAACTGACATCACCAGTTAATTAAATATTTTAGATTAAATATTGTCTTTGCACTGCCCTCTTTCTATTTCAAATCTATTAGGACAGTTTCTCCAAGTTGTTTTCAAAACTCTGTGATTACAAAGCATTATGACTTTTTTTTCCAATTGAAAAATACAATAATTGAGTGTTTCAAAGTAGAGACCTTGGGAAACTGCATCTATTTTTTAATTGTGTAACCGTCGACATCTAAGACAGCAGAAAAGGTACTGCGGGGGCAGACAGAGTTACTCAGTGGTCACCATGTTATAAAATTTGTTCCTTAGAAATTTTATTTTGTATGACACGTTTTATATAAAATATATTGGTCTTTATTCAATCAAAAGAGAGAAATGGTTCCCATGGAAAATTTGAAAAATCTCAAGAATTAGAAAAGGGTCTATAAAATGGAGTGTGGATGCACCATCAGAAACAATCCCCCTGGCACTTCCAGACTCCAATGTGACTCTGTGGAGTGGGTCTGGACACTCCCTGGCCAGCCTCAACTAGCCCGTTCTTAGCTGTACTTCTCCCATATCTGTGCTCGCTGCAGTCATGTGGGTGGTGAAGATGCAGGAGTGCTAAATACCTGTGTGTTGAGTTTAATCAAATATTTGTAAGTGACACATTCAGAGTGTTCATTCACTGAGTGCTTCCGTTTCCTAGGCACAGAGCGGGGTGTGGAGGCGCAATGGGTGATAGGAACATCTTACCTGTCAACGGTCCAACTGGGGAATCTGACACTTTCCCATAAGGCAGCTCTGATGAGGTAGGTAGGAATCAATAGGAGACTATGCAAAATGCCACAGGAATCAAAAGACAGAGCATTTCACAGATGAAGTGGCATTTAGGCTGGATCTTGAGAGATCAAAGCAATTCATTTTTCCCCTCGTCTATCAGCAGTTCAAATCTCAACTTTAACACAGGGATAAAGATAATGAGCTCCTTCCTAAAGGCAGAACCAGCATTATTCACATATCTGTAAAGGGCCAAACACAACCTCGGTGCAACGCTGTGGCTTATGATAGCAATAAAAATTTACCGTCGTTTGATCTTTAAAAAATTAAGTAATAAAGCACAAGCTCTGGATTTTATCAAAAACTTCAGTGTGGTGACATTTCTTCAGTGGTAAAACAGCCTGAGATTTCTATAACAGATTCTGCCAAACGGTGCCCTGAATCAATTTTCCTTGCGCATAAATGGAAATGAGTTTATAAGAACTGCGGGCACCTCCACCACAGGCACAACTCTGCAGATCAAACCGTGAGACTTCTGGATTCTGCAGTGAGTTATGAGGCTGGCCAGACGTCTGGGAACAAAATGCACTGCCCTGTCACTGACTGACTGGGCCTGAATGGAATGGATGTTTCCATCACACACCTTACTCTCCTAGTATAGATAGACCTGGACTCAATTATGGAGCTGACATATCCAGTTTGTCTGAGATTTTTTGAGAACATCAAGAATAATACAGTCTGGGTGACCTTTCACTTTCCCACTAGAACTCTCTTGCACTCTTCACATACTTCTAGAAGCTAGCAGTGAACTCAGAAGGCTGAGGGAAGATTATCTAGTCGTACTGACCACTCCCAGGTTAAAATGCTAACCCCTTCCTCTGAATTCTCTTACCTATTTCTCTCTGGAGAGTTTATTTAGTACTTGCAAATCTATGTACACTTCAGTATCTTTTTTAGCTATTTGAACTCTTAAGTTTTGTTACTTAGGCATTCTTATGTTTGGGGTTGGTAGGTGGTATAATCGTTAAGGAGCTGGACTCCCACACGGTCAATCACAATTCGAGTTCTGGACATGGTGGTTTGAAACTCATGAAGGGTGTGTGTGTGTGTGTGTGTGTGCGCGTGTGCGTGTACATGCTTGTGCTCAAAATCCCAAGAGGAAAATGGAGGAGAAGGGATTGCAGAATGGTCATCCTCCCTGGGGGTGATTTCTCACTTTCTCTCTCTTTGTATCGCTATCAAGTGCATGCCCTATAGCAAAAATCTCTCTTAAAAAAAAAAGTTTATGCCTCACATGAAATTTACATAAGAATTATGGTTACCTTGATGCCCAAGAGCTCAAACTATCTTTTTTTTTTAATTTTTATCATAGGGTGTGTATGCTGGCTAAAAAGAGAGAGAAACAGGGAGAGGGAAAGGAAGATAGTACCCTCTATGAAGAATGATCACACTGCAATCCCGTCTCCTCCATCTCTTTCTCCCATCAGGATCCTGGGCACACACACATGTCCAGCATGTTTCTCAAGCCATCAGGAATGGGACTCAAACCATAGGTTTGGCCATGTGGCATCTGCTGCCTTAACCACCAGGCCATGGAGCTGACCCAGATCTCTATACATTCTAAAGTGCTTCTTGCTTGTGGTCTTGCAATTTAAAACATCTCTGATGTAATTTTAATAGTTTCTACTTTTCTACTGTGAGTGTTCTATATCAGAGTGTGTTTTGGGTTTTTTTTTTTGTGGGGGGAGAGGTTTTTTTTTTTTTTTTTTTTTTTTTTTTTTTTATGGGGTGCGCGTCCGCCACAGAGACAGAGAGACAGAAAGCAAGAAATAACCTTCCAGGAATGGCCACGCCGCAATCCCTTCTCCTCCATTCTCCTCTCGGGATCTTGGGCACGCATGCACACGCGCCCAGCATGAGTTTTAAGCCACCAGGTCCGGGATGTGAACCGCGGTCGACTACGTGGGAGTCCAGCGACATAGCCATTACGCTAACTGCTGGTCCCTATATCAGAGTGTTTTAAAACCATGTTAGTAGAGTTTAAATCCCAAGTGTTTGGGTTACTGGCCCTGTGGGGGAGTTAAAGAAAAGCTGCAGGTTCAAGTAGTAGGTACAGGCCCAAGCACCTGGAGTGTTGCACTGAAAACAGAGCTGACCAGCACCAAAGCACACGGGGTACTCCTTTTTTTGAACCTTGGACAAGCTCTGCCTGTTGAGTCAAGGTTAGTTTTACTAACCTCATCAAGAAGAGGTTTCCAAACTAATTGGAAGTGAGGGTGAAATGAAAAGAATGCACAACCGCTCTAAGTGTTTCTTTTTGTGTTTCTGCAGCAGCATGATCCCGGAGCTGAGCTGTGGTTCGGTGAAGCTCAGGGATGAGGCTGAGGGAAGAGTAGGCAGCTGAGGATGTCCTGAGATGGGGCTCAGCAGGGCAGGCTCTCAGGTTAGCAGGGGTTTAATAAGCATATGCTTAACTTTGTATTTACTCTCTGACTAGTAAAGAGTTGGGAAATCTTCTTATTCATATAATAAGAAATTAGTGGAATGATTTGAAATTCAAAGATTTTCTTAGAGTCGTTAGAGATATGAGATTGTAGAGCAACTGAGTACCCTGAAGGCTGGAGAAATAAGAGAATGTAAAAATCGGCTCACCTCGAGAAGCCACTGGAGCCATAAATTGATGGAAACAAAATTTTTTATAACTCGCTGAAAGCTGAATGTGGGCTATCATGAGAGCAACAAACTCCCAGGGGCCTCTTGGGGGGCAGGCACACACTTTTATGGTTTTTACCTCTGGGAACCCCAAGATATTATGATGAATAATTAAGAAAAATCCCCTTGTGTTTCTGGAATAGAAAGGGGAAACTGACCACTGATATATACCCAGAGCACTCACCATAACAAAGGCCTTTTTCTCCCTCTTTATTAAAGTCTTAGCCACACTGGGAAGGGCAACTCTAGCACTATCTTACCTTTTTGTCTTAACTAATAGTAGATTAACGTTAAGAAACATTTGTAGAAATCTCATCTGAGGGAGCTAGGCCCACTAACAGATTGAGTTTAGTAAGGTTACATAATCCTCACTTTCTTCCACACCTTACTGTATCGGCAGAATTCCAGAATAATGACAGATGACAGCTGAAAGGGCTGCAAAGCACCAACTCCATTTCAGAAGTAGTTCTTAGAGAAACCCACAGACAACAGGGGAGACAGAAACAAAGACACTAGAGAAAACTGAAGTTGCTGACACCCACGGCTTCAGCAAATGTTAAATACAGTCCAAATCCTAGCTAGATTAATGGAAAACCTCATACTAAAGATCTATTTACCTCTAGTTCCTGTTGGCCTACATGTTGTATTTGTACTTCAGTAACAAAAACAAAAAAATTGCAAGGCATGCTGAAAAGCAAACTCATAAAAAAATTTTTTTTGATCAGACAAAGGAAGCATCAAAACCTGGTTATATAAGACAAAAAACTGGAGATTTTCAGAAAGGGAATTTGAAATAATTATGGTTTCTCTGCTAGAGCTGTAATGGGAAAAGTGGACAGCATGCAAGAGCAGATGGATCTAATATAAGGAGAGATGAAACTCTAAAAAAGAATGAAAAGGAAATGCTAGAAATAAAAAACGCTGTAGTAGACTGGACATAGCCAAAGAAAGAATGAGTGTGCTTAAAGCCATTTCAATAAAAAGTTTCCAAACTGAAAAACCAAGAGAAAAAAAAGGATAGGAAAAACAGAACAGACTAAGAACTTTGGAATAATTTCAAAAGGTGTGATATATACTTCATTGGAATACTAGAAGGAGAAGAAAGAGAATGAGAAGTATTGGGGTGATAATTGCTGAGGATTTTCCAAAATTAATGATAGACACTAAAGGGGTTGGCAGGTGGTGTGGTGGTTAAGGGCAGTGGACTCCCACATGGCCAAGTGTAGTTCGAGTCCCGAATCTTGTGGCTTGCTTTCTCACTTTCCCTTTTTCTCTCTCTGTCTCCATCTCTAGTCAAATTAAAATAAATAAATAACATTAAAAAAGTAATTATATACACTAAACCACAGATGCATGAAACTCATTGAACACCAAACAGGATAAAGACCAGAAATTCTACCCCTGACCATGTAATATTCAAACTGCTTAATTGAAAACAGAGGAAAAAAAAGAAAATATTGAAATAAGCAAGGGGAAGAAAAAAAACTTTGCCTACAGAGGGGTAAAGACAATAATCAAATGAGACTGTCAGAAACCATGCATTCAAGAATAAAACAAAATACATTTTTTAAAGCATTGAAATAAAAGCATCAGCAACTTAAAACTGTCCAGCAAAATTATCTTTCAAAAGTGAAGAAGAAATGAAGATGCTCTCATGTTACATGATCTTGAGGGAGAAGGAAAAGGATGCAGGTCAGGAATTTGAAACTACATAAGAAAAGAGTATCCGAGAAGGAATAAATAAAGGTAAAATAAAAATCTTTTATTTCTTTTTCTTAATTGATTTAATAGATAACTAGTTAATCAGAGTAATGATAGTAACAGTGTATTGGGTGATTATAATATACAGATAAATAAATTATAGCAACTTTATAAGGGATGGGAGGGAAGAACAGGGAAGTCTTTGTTATAACTGGATTATTTGCAAGGTGATATAGTATTAGTCAAAAGTGGACTTTAGTTAGAAGTGGATAGTGTAAGCTGTAGGAAACTACTGAAAAATTAAAAGAAAAAGGAGTTATCTGATACACTAAGAGAATAAAAAAAATGAAGTAACATGATATATGCAGTTAAAGCCAGAGAATCAGAAGAAGAGGGAAAAAGAGAAGAAGCATCACTTGGGGATTTCTTTGTTCTTGGCTAGTATGCAAATCTCTTGAGCCATATTTTAATCCCTCACTGCATACAATGACCTAGTTGATGTGTTTTAATTTTTTAAAAAAATCATTAATTCATCAATTAAATCATGTTTGTTGAAAGGAAGTATTTAAATATATGCCTTGGTACATTGAAAAGTTACCCATATCCTGTTAGTTGAGGGTCACTGCTCTTAGAAAATCTATTAAAGCCTCAAATTCACTCCATAGTAAAATGCATAAATACACAGCCTTGTAAATGGCTTTATGTGATTTCAAGGGGATCACGCATCTCCTGAATCCAAGCTTAGGTCCCCCTGGGACCCATAAACTTCAAGTTAAGAAACTAAATCTGTATTTTGTGCTTTTTAAACAAAAATAATTGTGTCTTCCCTTATGAGACCAGAAGGGGGAAGGACATATACATGATCTGGACTCTTGAGAGTTTGTTGCATGCGCAGGCGCAGGCCTCCCAGTTTTGGTTGCACTATTCAGCTGCAACCCATCTGCAGGGTATAGGCAGACACCTGCCATGTGGTGGTCAGTCCAAATGAAAGTTTTTTTCTGCAATCCATTATAGTTCTACTGCCAGAACAAGAGGCATATTGGAAGCAGAAGTGCTATTGTATCAATTTATAAATACTGAGGGGAAGGCACATTTGCAATTTCAAGACATGCAAAAAAATCCTCCATTTCATTGCTTTCCAAACTTTTAAAATTACACCCTGTTCTAGTCTGTTGTGTTGCTAATAACTAAGTATTTCAAACTGGGTGATCTGTAAGAAGAGGAGAGATTTATTTAGTTCATGATGTTGGAATTCCAAGGTCAAGGAGCTGCTTTGGTAAAGGTTTCTTGCTGGTGGATAAAAAGGCAGAGGGGGTACAATACATCACATGGCAAGAATGTGTGTGTGTGTGTACGTGTGTGTGTTTGTGTGTGTGGTGTGTTTGTGTTTCTATGTGTATCTCCTTATAAACCCTTGGGTATCCAGTCTTGGAGATCTCATCCTGATGCCTAATCATTTCCCAAAGGCCCTACATTTCAACATCACAGTCAGATTAAGATTATACCCTCTTGGGACCAGCAGATGGTATAATGGTTACATCACTGAACTCCCAAGTAGTCAATCACAGTTTGCGTCCCAGACCTGGTGGTTTGAAACCCGTGCTGGACTTGTGTACATGTGTGCCCAAGATCCTGAGAGGAGAGTGAAGGAGAAGGGATTGTGGCATGGCCATCCTCCCTTGAGAGAAATTTCTTGCTTTGTCTCTATGTTTCTCTCTGTCCCTCCAGTGAGCACATGCAACCTATAGCAAAAATCTCTTAAAAACTAAAAAGATTATACCCTTAATCTTGTTACTTTCAACACATGAATTCTGGGTGGCACATTCAAATCATGGCACACTCCTATCAGTGAAATATTTTTTGTCACGTATCCCCAATATATATTTATTTAAAATGTTTTCCCAAATATATCATTTTAATTAATGAATATTAAGGTATAGGAGTTGTGATACTTTCTGCACCCAGCATAGTGGATTGTCCTGCATGTGCCCTAATGTGCGTGGATCCCATTCTGGTGACCATAACTTTTGATTACAATGGCAACTGGGTGGACATAGGTACATTAATAAGACATAGCCCTCGTGGTGTAATGACATTCGTCTTAGTTCACTTTGTGTTGCTGTAATAGAGTACCAGGTACTAGGTAACATATAAAGAAGGAAGAGATCTACCTGACAGTACTGAAAGTTGGAAAGCTAAGGGGATGGTGCCAGCATCTGCTTATTACCCAGCAAGGGCCTTCTTAATGTCTTGTACGTGGTGGATGGGCAAGTGAGCCTGGAAATGTGTGTTTGTGATAAAGAGCAAAACTACTCTTAAAATAACCTATCAAGCCATAAAGTCCTTCAGCCATAAGTAAATGAATCCATCCATGAGCACGGAGCCCTTAAGACCTAATCACCTCTTAGTTGGTTGTGCCTCTGAATACGGTTACGATGGCTGCTAAGTTTCAGGATGGTTCTTGGCAGGACATTCAAACCCTAGCAGCCACCCATGAGCTACCCGTAGTGTTCAAAGGAGAACCTGAGTGAAAGTATCATAGGTTAAATTTCCAAGGAAAGCTGATTTGTATTACGGATTTATTTCATTTATTTAGTTACATTACCCAGTAAGCACGTTAGTCCTTACTATCTACCACGTGCTATTCTAAGCACTTTGCAAGTATGGGCTGCATGAATGCTTTTAACAGCACTCTAAAGTAAATACAGTACTTTTAACATCCTAATAATATATTAATAATTGAAAAAATTTTCTCAAGTTTGTTAAGACCTCATGTCTTAGAGCTTGACTATTTGGGGAAGTGGAGTCGAAGTAGAACAGCAGTTGGTGAAGGGGATGGCTCCTGGACGCAGGGGTCACACGGAAGCCCAGAGCAGGGAGGCCATCCTGCCTGGGAATTGGCTCTCTCTGCCTTTGTGCCTCCCTGGGCCCTGCTCTGTGGACTGCAATCACACATTGCAGCCAGGGACCACACTCTGGGGATGCCCATGTCAAGGCCGATGACCTTTGGAGTTGCTTTTTGAAGAACGTGAAGACCCCAGTGGCCTCACCTTCCTGGGAGGAATTGTGCTAATTTTGTTCTTCACTTTGAGGTGTTTAAGCTTTCTTTTCAAACAACGATTTGAACCACAAGACTTGATTTCATCTAAACTCCATTTTGCTTTGGTGCAAGAGTTGCTGAAAAAACTGTTCCTTTTTTTTTTTTTTTTTCCAAGCAGACTTTTCTTTTCTATAAAAAGATGTCAAAGGAGCGAAGATAAGAGTAATGAAACGCAGCTGAACAATTCTTATTTTCAAAAACTCTCCTACTGTCACCTCAGGTGCCTGAATAGAGGCTGTATATTCTTACTATTCTTTCATTTCCCAAATGCCCAGAAACATTCATTTCTAACAACAGTTGATAGAATCCGTGGTGTTAGGAAACTAGACGTCAGTGAAAGATGTTTTGCATGTTATTGTGTGTGGGAGCATGTTTTTCCCTCTTTGGCATTTATCCATTTGGCAGTCCGCTCTGTCCATTCTAAGTGTTTAATACCCCATTTTAAATGACGCATGAAGAGAAATTAGCGAACGTATCTGAAACCCTTTAAGTTCTTCAGAGGGAATAAATATCTCCCTTATTTTTCTTCATTAGCACTTATGTCTTTTTGATGTATTATATACATACTTTTTGTCTGTCCAAGGAAGCTAAGAGTTCATTTTGTTCACTGCTGTAGCCCAAAGCCTAAAACAATGCTTGGCACAAAATTGTCATCAACACATATTTGTCAACTGAGTAGATGGATAAGCATATTTAATAACTATGAAGCGTGTTGACCGAACAACCCTGTCTTCCCAGATGTGCCTGGGAGAAAAGCAGACCTTGCCCCTTGAAGGAGCTGACAAAGACTGTATGAAGAAAGTGCTGTTGCCTTCACTATGATGGATGTAATAGGGATGGGGAATAGGAGAAACAGTTACGGGGCTTTGTTTTCATTGCAAAAATATAGAGGCCCTTTGGAAATCTATTAGGAGAATTTAAGAGAGAACATAAATAAGCAGTTATTTTGGCTTCTATTAAACAGCAATATCCAGATGCTAAGAACCAAGAATTGAGAGCATTATAAATTCAAATGTAAATGAAGAACGAAGCAGAGTAGCTTGTTTTAATTCTTCAGAAATGAATTTTAAAGAAATTATCTGCTGGTTTACATCGTATTGTGTATTAGAAGTGTATGTATTTTATTCTTGTGAAAAACCGTTATTTTCTACTTGTGTCAATAGCCTCAACATACAGAGAAATTGTTCTCTCTGGCACTTTCCAAATAGATATTTTTAGAAAAATTTCTTATCTGTTTCTTTTGTGCTCTTAATTAAATTGATAGGAGATGGGCTGCCTCAATATTTTACTATTTAAATCTCTTGTCCTGAAGAAAGAAAATTGATTTTTAACAAATTTCCAATGAGCTATTGATGAAAAGCTACTCTAAAATGAGCTTTGTGTATTCAATAATTGAAGGGAGAGTACTACCAGCTGTGTAAATGCATGAGAAATTAGGCCTTGCAATATTCATTATAAGAATTAATAATATAATCCTCTCTGCCATCAAATAGCAGGCCATTTATCAACTTCATTTTCAAAACTTTCTATATTTAAATGACTGGATTCCTGATGAATATAATTATTTTATAAAATGTAAAGAACTTTTGAATGTTTCTCGTAAAATTACAGAGTACTTACAATGGTTCTACTTGACATTTTTTGACTTTACGATGGTACAAAAATGATATGTATTTGGTACAAACCGTACTTAGAATTGTGAATTTTTATATTTTCCTGAGCTAGCAATCATGGTATGGTATTCTTTCATGATGCTGGGTAGTAGCAGTGAGCCATTCTATTTTTCACTTTCAGTACAGTTCTCAATAAATTACATGAGACACTCAACACTTTTTTAGAAAACAGGCTTTGTGTTAGATAATTTTACCTAACTCTAGGCTACTGTAAGTTTTCTGAGCACGTTTAAGATAAGGCTGGGCTAAGCCATGATGTTCAATAGGTTAGGTATATTAAATGCATTTCCTGCTTTTGATGGTTTTATATTTCAACATACCATGGGTTTATCGGGACATAACTCCATCATAAAATGAAAAGCATCTTTCTTTTCATCCAAGCCTATGATTTAGAGGATTTTCATATTCTAGAAGCCAATGTGACAAGATTTTAGATCTTGGAATAATAATTGCACAAATCCTGTATTTTCTAAGTTTTTATACACTCGTAAGTCCCACTGTTACCTAAGGTATAACAGTCATGACATTAAACTGTTGAAATGTTTCCCCACGGGTGCTAGGAACAACCAAAGGATCAAATGAAATCTAGTGTTTGTTGTTATTGTCGTTGTTTGTTTTCATCATATTGACAGATTAACCTAATTTGGGGGTGAAAAACAGAAGGATTAGTGGCCAAGGAGTACATGTTAGGTTGATTATTACTGCATAACAATCATCCCCAAACTCAACAGCTTAAATGATTATTTATTAGTAGAATGGACACATTTATGGGTTGTGGGGGGATCTATTGATCTGAGAGTCTTGACTCATCTCAGTTGGGTGTGGTTTATTGTAGCTGGGCTCCCTTATGGGTTTACTGGTTGGCCAACAGTTCTGCTCCCGCAAGGCTTGCTGGGCAGCTCCACTGGAATAGCTCTGCCTCATATCTCTCTCCTCCTGCTTCTGGGTCCAGTGGGTCAGCTCAGGCTTGTCTTCCTCATGATGCTGTAAGCAGAACTCTGCAAGGCCTCCTGAGGCCTGCTCTGGGAACTGGCAAGCCACAAACTCACTCCAGAATCATGAGGCACAAAATATCTGTTCTGCCTCCTTTCCAGGAGGAACTATACTATGCGTGAGTACTGGGAGCTGTGAGGGATTGGAGGCATGAGTGCAGTTGCCATAGGTGGATAGAGAAGATGCCTATTTAAAATAGTAGGCCACAAACTAGGAACCAATTTTTGAAAAGGAGAGATAATGTGGCTTGCTACGTTATGGATCCCTTTGAAATGCAAGGAGAGTCTTCCCAGGCTTTTCCGAGGGGATTGTATAAAATATATGTCTGTATGTCCATTTCCACACTGATTTTTTATGCCAGGGGTTCTCAAGGTGTGGTTTCCAGGCCAACAGAATCATTTGGGAATGGGATAGAATTACAAATTCCCAGGCCCTACCACAAAACTGCTGAATTAGAAACTCTGGGACAGAGTGCAGTGATCTGCATTTTACCCAGTCCTTCAGGGGATACTGATGCCCCCTAAAGTAGGAACCACCGCAGACAGGTCATGCGTTCATGTCCTCGATTTGCAACAAGCTGCAATGTGGTCCTGCTTTGTTTATTTTCCTAGCAGTGATGTGGTCATATCTTCAGGTTTTTTGGTTGATGATGTCAAATAGAAGGATATTAAAGCCTTTCTGAATTTTTGGCAGAAATGCATAAATTTTTCTACATGGGCCACCATTAAGAAGAGAAAAAAATGGGTTACTGCATTCCTTTTTGTTTTGTATTGCTCTGTGATTTTTCAGGTAGTTGTCCCTTAGGTTTAATGATATTTACCCGTTTCGTCATATCAAGTGTTGAAATGAAAGTGCATAATAATGTATGTTAATTATTTGGGGGCATCCACCAGACCCTCACCAATCATTGAACCTGCCGCACCCTTGACTTTGAACTTTTCAACATCCAGAACTAGGAGAAATAAACTGTTCTTATTTATTAGTTACCTAGTTTATGGTGTATTATTTTAGCACAAATAGGCTAAGACAGAAATTGGTACAGAGAAGGGGAGGGTTGCTCTAATAAATACCTAAAAATGTGGAACTGGCTCTGAAACTGAGTAATGGGTGGGAGAGGAAAGAATTAGAAAGTGCATGCTAGGAAAAGCTTACACTGATGTGGACAGAGCCTTCGGGGCAATTCTGGTGAGGAGTCAGAGAATGAGAGTTGAAGAGAGTGTTTAACCCTTCCTGGAGATCATCTAAGGGTCTGTGAATGGAATGTTGGTTGAAATGTGGACAGAAAAAGAAAGCCATTCTGTTATAAGTCTTAGATGAACATGTTATCGGAAACTGAATATTGTTATAATCGGCAACAGACTTGGCTGACTTTTGTTCGTGTCCTAGGACTTTGTGGAAGGCAGAATTTAAGAGTGATAACTAGGGTATTCTGCAGAAGAAATCTGTAAGCGAAGTTCTTAGTTTGCTTGGCTTCTCAGCAGTTGGCATAATGGCAATGTCTCAGAATTCCCATGTAGTCAACCATGGTTTGAGTCCCGGACCCAGTGGCTTAAACTCACACCAGGCATGTGTGCATGCATGCCCAAGTTCCTGAGAGAATGGAGGAGAAGGGATTGTGGCGTGGCCATCCTCCCTGGAGGGTGATTTCTCGCTTTCTGTCTCTCTGTCTCTCTCTGTCTTTCTTGTGAGCGCACACACCCTATAGCAAAAACCTCTCCAGAAAAAAAAAAAAAAAAAGAAAGAAAAGAAGAAGTGAGTTAAAGATGGAATTGATAATCAGAAATGAAGCAGAACTTACAAAGATTTGGAAAATGCTCAGCTTGTCCATGTAAGAACAAAGGGTGTGCTTGTTGGGGCCAAGTTACTCTTTGATAAGGAAGTTGATACTGATAGGTTGAAGCCAGGTGCTATTTATCAAGGCAATGGAAGGATGACTCCAAAACTATTCGGATTATGGGGACTATCACAGGCTCACAGCTTGAAGGCATTGTGGGCAGAATGATTTTTAAAGGAGGCGCCCAGGATGCCCATGGAACTTCAGGGCTTGCTGCCCAAGGCTACCTCATGTATTCCTGTGCAGCGCTCCAGGGCCACCCCAGCCTCAGTGTAGCCCTGTGTGACTCTAGGAGGGCATGAGCAATAAATCTTGGCAGTGTCCCTGTGGTGCTGAGTCCAAGGCTCTTAGTGTATGAGTTTTCCAAGGAAGTTTCAGATTTCTAAGGAAGCCTCAGATAGCCTTAGGGCCCGGGCACAGGACTGCCACAGTTGCAGGGCTGCCACAGAGTCTCCCCTGGGGAAATGCCTAGCGGCTCTGTAGGAGTAGGGCTTCCCCTGGAATTGCTGAACTATAGACACTGATGAGCAAAAACCTCTCCAGAAAAAAAAAAAAAAAGAAAGAAAAGAAAAGAAGTGAGTTAAAGATGGAATTGATAATCAGAAATGAAGCAGAACTTACAAAGATTTGGAAAATGCTCAGCTTGTCCATGTAAGAACAAAGGGTGTGCTTGTTGGGGCCAAGTTACTCTTTGATAAGGAAGTTGATACTGATAGGTTGAAGCCAGGTGCTATTTATCAAGGCAATGGAAGAATGACTCCAAAACTATTCGGATTATGGGGACTATCACAGGCTCACAGCTTGAAGGCATTGTGGGCAGAATGATTTTTAAAGGAGGCGCCCAGGATGCCCATGGAACTTCAGGGCTTGCTGCCCAAGGCTACCTCATGTATTCCTGTGCAGCGCTCCAGGGCCACCCCAGCCTCAGTGTAGCCCTGTGTGACTCTAGGAGGGCATGAGCAATAAATCTTGGCAGTGTCCCTGTGGTGCTGAGTCCAAGCCTCTTAGTGTATGAGCTTTCCAAGGAAGTTTCAGATTTCTAAGGAAGGTTCAGATAGCCTTAGGGCCCGGGCACAGGACTGCCACAGTTGCAGGGCTGCCACAGAGTCTCCCCTGGGGAAATGCCTAGCGGCTCTGTAGGAGTAGGGCTTCCCCTGGAATTGCTGAACTATAGACACTGATGTGTAATTCTAGCCTGGAAGAGCCACAGGCACAAGACTCCAACCTGTCAGAGAGGAAGCATGGGCTATGCCCAGCAAAGACATGGTGATGGGCTTACCCAGAGCCTTGGGGCCCAACCCCTGCCCTAATGTGTTTGGAAGATGAGACGTGGAGTCTGGATTATTCTCAAGTCCCAGATATGATAGTGTTTGCCTTGTTGAATTTTGGATTTTGTTAGGGTCTATTATTTGGATTTTGTTAGGGCCTGTTATTCCATTCTTTTTCCTTATTTCTCTTTTGGAATGGAAATGTCTATCTGATGCTTGTTCCAACAGTGTATTTTGAAAGTACATAACTTTTTTTAAAAAATTATTTTATTTAACTTTATATTCATTTTCTTATTTTAATTTGACCAGCTAGGGACACACGCACGTGCGCGCGCATGCACACACACACACACACACACACACACACACACACACAGAGAGAGAGAGAGAGAGAGAGAGAGAGAATGAGAAAGTGAGAAAGCAAGCCACCCGGTCCAGGACTCAAACCGTGGTCAACCATGTAGGAATCCAACACCCTTAACCACCACACCACCTGCCAGCCCTGCCAGCCCCGAAAGTATATAACTTTTTGTTTTCACAGGCTCACAGCTGGAGAGGAATTTGCCCCAGAAGGATCCATGCTTTGAGTATCACCCCTATCTAACTTAGACAATATTTGGATGAGACTTTGGACTTAGACTTTAAAGTTAATGCTGGGATAAGTTGAGACTTTTGGGGCATTTGGGATGGAATGAATGTATTTTGTATACAGAAGGATGTGAATTTTGGGGAGCCATGGCAGAGTGCTATGGTTTGAATGTTTGTGTCCCTTCCAAAATTCATGTTGAATCCTCACCCCCTATTTAACAGCATAAAGAGGTGGGACATTTAGGAGGTTATTAGGTCATGAGGACTGCCCACTCATGAAAGGATTGGTGTCTTATGTAAGGGCTGGAGGGAACTATTATAGCCAAGCCCCTTTGCCTTTTTGCTGCCTGTTATGTGAGGACCCAGTATTTAAATTGCCAGCTAGAAGCAGGGACCGGGTCTTCACTGGAGCCCACCGAATCTGCAGGCAGCATGATCTGGGACACCCTCGCATTTGGAGCAGTGATAAATAAGTTTCTATTATTTGTAAGTTACCCAGGTTGTGGCATTTTGTTATAGCTACATGAATGGACTAAATCAGCCATCTTATAGTTTTTTCCTTTCATAAAGATTTTGTCATTTGGCTCTTTCACCACAAATAAAATTCATGAAATTTTGACAAAAATGATGACTGAAATGTTTCACAGGTCAGTTCCTTCGCAACCAAATTCCTTATTTACATAACAAAAATAATTCTGGTTCTCTTTATTTGCTTCCTAATCTTCATCATTCTCCCTTTTTTCTCCCTGTACAAGACAATATGAGTATTATGACTATTTTTTTCTTGAAATCCTTTTTTTCCCCTTAAGTTTTTCATGACAATGGTTGCTGTTCAGTAGTTCCAAAAGCCCAGTGAGAATAATTGAAAAGAGGTGTGAACTGTATTTTAGTTCATTCCCTCCTTTCAAAAGTAAAAGAATACCTATTATTCATTTTCCCACTTCTATTGTTATCTAAACTTTTGAGACCAGAAGAGAAGTCCTGATGCTGTTGATGCCATAGTATTAATGGACATTATGCTCTAACCTTTCGAGTATCTACTGATATACTACCATGGTATAATTATTGTTCTCATTATTTTATCAAAAAAGGAAGTCTGTCTGGGAGCCAATATATCAATCAAAAGAATTAGTGATAGAATAATGTATAAAATTAATAATGATTTGGTGAATAATTTAGCAAGCTATTTATTTGATTCCATGCAAAGTAAATCTTTTGCCTTCCATCTAGAAAATTATGTCTAAGGTCACTGTATAATTGAGAAGAGAAAAGCGTTATAAAAAATATCAGGCACATTATTATAATTATAAAAGACCACATTTTCAGCTATGTCAATAATGGAATTAAGAGTAATTTGATGAGCATAATTTCTGAACCAACTGACAAAAAGGGAACAGGGAGAAAATTGTATTAATTGATGTTGAAGATAATTCTTCTCAACTCAGTAACAAAGCTTGGATGTTCCCTCAAGAAGAGTGCTTATTGTCTCCAATTGCTCATGTCATAACCCAGTTAATTCTTCCAAGACACGTTAGTTATTTTCTGGATGTGCATTGTCTTCCAATTCCTTTTTTGTCACGTTGTATATTTAGAATGATAGGATTGTTAATCTTTCAATATTCTTAACTTTTCAACATACATAATACTGTTTTATCAAACCACTATTCAGTTTTGCTTTTGTTCTATAATTGTTGTGTTGATCTAGCTAGAATGGCTAGCCTCAGAACTATGAACGCTTGCCTATGTGGATTGATGCAACTATAGACTATTTGACTTAGCTCTGGTTCATAGTGCTTGATATTTTACCTTCAGTAATTAATTTCTTTGGCATAGATCCTGTACTGGTTACATGTGATTGGTTTGAAGATGTAGCATATTAAATCAGAAACACTGAATGTGAATTACTTTCAAATAACATTTCCTTTTTTTTTTTTTAAGGTCATGTGTGCTCGCCAGAGATAGAGAGAGACAGTGGGAGGGAAAGTGAGAACTCACCACCTAAGAGGAGTGGCCATGCCACAATCCCTTCTCTTCCATTTTCCTTCTTTGGGCATGCATACAAGGTCATGTGTGCTCGCCAGAGATAGAGAGAGACAGTGGGAGGGAAAGTGAGAACTCACCACCTAAGAGGAGTGGCCATGCCACAATCCCTTCTCTTCCATTTTCCTTCTTTGGGCATGCATACACACATGCTCAGTATGGTTTTCTTTTATATTTTTCTTGAGAGAGATTTTGGTTATCGGGTGCATGTGCTCACCAAATAGAGAGACAGAAAGAAATCACCTCCCGGGGGGCGGGTTGACCAGGCCATGCTGCAATCCCTTGTCCTCTATTCTCTTCTTGGGATCTTGGGTACGCATGCACATGCACCCAGCATGAATTTTAAGCCACCAGGTACAGGACTCGAACCGCGTTTGACTACGGGGGAGTACAGTAACTATTACACCATCTGCTAGTCCCACTTAGCATGCTTTTCAAGTTGTTAAGTCCAAGACTCAAACTGTGGTTGGCCATGTTGTAGCCCAACACCTTAACCACCACACCATCTGCTGGCACCTCAAGTAACATTTCTTCACTACAATGAAAAAACCAAATGTTCAACAGAATTTCCAGTTAGGCTGGGGATGGGATTAGAAAAGGTTTCTGAGAAGGGTAAAACAAAGGACAAAGCTAGTTTTACTTTACAGGTTACTGGCAGCTAAAATCATCTATGAGGGGAGTTAACTGATTCTTGTTTACCAATCAGAAATTGTGCCACCAAGCACTGACTGAGGGCCTTAGAACCTATTATTCAGCCCAGAGATCGTTGTCTCCAGCCTTTTGTCAACCAAACTTGGTCTACGTGTAAAGACCTAACTAGCAATAACTGCTAATCAAGTTTCACTCAAGAGCATCATCTTTATTCCTGAAGCTATATTTAATGTATCTCACTATTCAGATAAACCATGGACCCAAAACATAAATAAATAGATTTGTTGTTGATTTATGTGCCCAGGTCATATTATAGGCACTTTCTCTTTCAAGCCATGTTTAATGGAATTGATAAAATAGTTATTTTAAATGTGTCTATAGTCTATGAATATTTCTCACCCTAAACAGTAAGCTTTGTAGAGGACAGGGGCAATGTTCCCTGTTCTCTATATAACCTTGTGTGGCTCATGGTAGGTGTCAAGGTATGATTACTAAAGAGAAAAACAAAGTTTGAATTAATGATGTTACAAGGCTCAGGGATATCTCAAGATACAACTGTATATTATCAGTATTAGTTTCTCATTACGGCTGTAACAAATTAACCACAATCCTACTGGCTTAAAAGACAACAGAAATTAATTATCGTTTGGTTGCCAAAGTCAGAAGTCAAAATTTGTTTTTAATGGGTGAAAATCGAGGTGTCTGGAGGTTGCATTCCTTTGGGAGGCTGTAGAGGAGAATCTGTTCCCTTGAATTTTCTGGCTTCTAGAGGCCACTCACCTTCTTGGCTCATGGCCCCTTCCTCCAAGTTCAAAGCCAGCAGAGTGACTTCTTTGACTCTCTGATTCTTCTGCTCCCTCTTCCTTTTATTAAGATTTTTGCAATTATATTGGATCCACCAGGATAATCTTCCCAACTCAATGTAAGCCAGTTAGCAACCTTAATTCCATCTGTAGCTTTAAGTCCCCTCTGCTCTTATAATCGAATATATTTACAGGTGTTGGGGATTAAGACACAGCTATCTTTGGGGAGGGGGCATTACTTTTCCTACCACGTTGTCCAAACAGCACTTTTTTCTTTTTTTTTTTTTTTAAAAAAAAAAAGGGTTTTCATACTGGGCTGAAAGGGAGAATTTGTTTCCATTTGACTATAAAATATGTAAAAGCACCCTAATGGCATATAATTCTTTTGAGAATGAGAGACTAAATGTATAAATTAATCCTATTCAGCTTTCTTTCCGGCAAATTGTTTCCATCTGCTTTATGTCTGTATGAATCATAAGGACTGCTGGAAGGACTGAGAAATCTAGTACAAATGAGAAAACCTCGTTTGAAGCAAGTGTGAGCTTTGACAATAAGCCACAAATGTGTGAGATAATAGCTCATTAACAAAGGTTAATTTTAGTTACGTCTCAGCACATCTTGATTTTCTACAATGAACTTCAAGCAATTAGAATCTGTTGGGTAAACTTTTAAAATCAGAATATATTGCTCTAAATAATAGTGTAAAATAGTTTTTAAAATTGACATCGATTTTTAAAATTAAAAAAAAAATCAGTAAGAGACCCATCTGAACAAATACGAAGGAAACTGGCAAATGTAGGAATATACCAGAGTAACTCGGAACGCTCATTTTTAAACTTAGGAAATAATGAGTACTAAATTGACACCGTTTCTGAGCAGAAAGAACTTTGTTTTTCTTCTTTGGGAAATGGGAAGAGTGCTAATTAAGAATATGAAACATTATGGCATAATGAAGCTCCTACATTGCTCCAAATTTGTACCAAACTTTTTTTTAGCTTTGGGGCTGTTGTGATCATTTTATTTTCTATCTGGTGTCCAAGAATCAGCTACCATCTGCCTCAGAGTAAGTTTACCTAAACTGGCACTTTTATGACCAATCTAATTGTTTATTTATTTAACTAATGGATTCTGTCCTCATTAGAGCCTGTTCTGTTAAAATTCTGTTCTGAGTTGAGAAAGGGATATATTGTATTCAGAGCATTTTAAGGCGATCTGTTGAGTCCATTCAGACTACTGTTTCTTCACATTCATATGAACAAAACTAAGGGATAAGACCCCATGTAATCTTATTCAATTATTATTTTTTTAAAAACGAGAGTGGAGGGGCTGGCAAGTGGTGTGGAGGTTAAGGGTGTTGGACTTCTATGAACTGACCATGGTTTGAGTCCCGGACCTGGTGACTTACTTTCTTTCCTTCCTTCTTTCTCTCTCTCTCTCTTCCTCTCTGGTATAATAAAAATAAGTAAATAAATAAATAAAGCAAAATAAAATAATTCTTTTTAAAAAAATGAGAGTGGAATCTGTGGCTTAGGTGGTTAAGGCAGTCAGATTCCGCATGGCCAACCCCACAGTTGGAGGCACAGACCAGGCGGCTTGGGAAACCTGCTAGATGTGTGTGCAGGTGTGCCCCAAATCCCCAAAGGAGGAAAAGATGGAGGAGAAGGGATAATGCCATGACCAAGTCCCGTGAAGAGTGCTTTCTCCCTCCCTCTTTCTCTGACTCTCTCTCTCTCTCTGGCAAGCACATGTACCCTTAGAGAGCACACATGTGTGTGCACATACACACACACACACACACACACACACACACACACACACACTCTTAGCCCACGTTTCCAAGCTCTCTTGGCCAAAAATGAGTTCTACAAATATTTTCATCAAATAATTCTTGATCTATGCCTACATTTCCCTGGCCCAACTATGAAAATATAAAAGATTTGTCTCTTGGAATCTTTCCTGAGAGTCAAAGGCAAAATATTTACACCATCTCTCTCTATTGGGAGTGTAGAGTCCTCAATTCTAAATGGCTTTTGTCATGTGAGAAAAACTATGTGCACTGAGCTGCATCCTTTCCTTCTAAAATTATTTTATAATATATGTGTGTGTGTGTGTGTGTATGTGTGTGTCTATATGTATATATGTGTGTGTATATATATATATATATATATATATTTGAATGTGCTTTTGATTTGGTTCTGATATTACTTCCAATTTTCTCCTAGACTTGGGTCATTTGGGGATCTAGGCCAAATTGATCAGAGTCATCATTCCTTATCTAAGTTCTGATAGCTTTCTTCCCCAAGAGACCACAATCTCTCTCTCTTCTGCTGGTAGTGCATCCCTTGAGATTAAGCTCTCCTTTGGAAAATTAAGGATCTATCTGTTTGATGCCAAGTGCTAAGATTGCCCAGGGACTCCTATTCCCATGCCTGTCTTCCCCTCTGGATCAGGTGTAAAAGGATTCATTCTCCTGGTGGTGAGAGGTGATAGGGCACAAGAGAGAGAGAAGACATCCCTGGGCATAATTGAGGCTTACTTTAAAGCATTTCCTTAGCCATCAGACTTACTGCCAGCATTTGTAACTCACTGAATGTTTCCTGGTGCTTAGAAATAGGATGCAGCAGGGCAGGGGGTACACTATTTCCAGCTCCTTCCCTAGCCACATTCTCACTTGTCTACCAGTCCCTTATGAGAGTAAATGTGGAAAAGCTGGATGATTCTCAAATCATAAGCCATGAGTCAGTATATCAACACCATATACTAGGGCAGAGTAATATGATAGTTCTTCTTCTTCTATTTTTTTTTTTTTGCATATTGCTGATACTGTAACTTGCTTTCCCTTTAAATGAAATATCACTAATCCAATTTAACTACTCCCATTACTGTGGATTATCGGAAAATGCTACATAACTCTGTGATGTGAACCTGGAACCTTCTCATCTCATGTGACTTTAGCATTTCATTAGCATTGTGCCACAGTGGCTGGCCTCAGACTCATTTTTTTTTTTCTAGCCAGTTGTTTGTATTTACATGCACAAATGATAGGGTTTCTCATTTTGGTACTTTTTTTGCATTGTTTCATTCGTTGATTTTCTTGCTAATACAATTTAAGCACAAAATATATACAGAAGTAGCAGAATTTATCTTAAATTTTCTTTTCACAGCATTATCGAAGTATAAGTGACATGAAATACAATTTAATAAATGCTGACATATGCATAAACTATATTCATAGTCGTGCTAACCAGTAGAAACCTATACCAAAGTAGGAAGAAGTGAGTATATCACTACATGACAAAAAATCAAAGCAAAGCCCAAGAAATATGAGAAAACCAGAAAATCCCTTCCCCAAAGGAACCCAACTCCTCACCAACAAGGGATAAAACACAAGAGATCACAAAATGCCACAAAAGAGTTCAGAATATTTACTGTAACAAAACTAATGAGATGCAAGAGAAAAGAGACAATCAATTTCAGGAAATGAGAAAATCTTCCCATGACTTATAGCAGGAACTCCATAAAGAGATAGGTACATAGGGGACCAGCAGGTGTCATGGTAGTTAAAGTGCTAGGCTCCCATATGGCCAACCACAGTTTGAGTCAGACCATTGTATGAGTCTGGGTATGAGTGTGCACTTGCCCAAAATCCTGAGAGGAGAATGGAAGAAAGGCATTGGGGTGTGGCCATCCCTCCGTCCTTCCACCCCCACCAAATGATTTTTTACTTTCTCACTGTCTCTCTCTCTGGTGAGTGCACACAGCCTATGACAAAAAAGTTAAAAAAAAGATAGAGACAAAGATACACTGAAAAAGAATCAAACAGAACTTCTGGAGATAAATCAAAACTCCCTTCAAAAGTATTAATAGCATATTATATCATGCAGAAGAAAGACTCTCTGATCTTAAAGACAAAACCTCCAATTCAGTCTGAGCAAAATAATGGAAAAGTAAACATTAAAAATGAGGACAATATAAGGGAAATCCTAGAGACCATTAAATAACAATATTCACATAATAGGTATTCCAGAGGCAAAGAGACAGGTAAAAAGCATACATTATCTCTTTTATGATATATTAGCTGAAAAATTTCCAGATTTAGGGAAGCATATGGACATCCAAATCCAGGAAATACAAAGGACACCAAATTGATATAACAGAAGAAGATCCTCTGCAAGATCAAAATGGTAAAAATCAAAGATAAAGATAATATTCTAAAAACAGCAAGAGAGAAATGCCAAGTTGCTTACAAAGTTTACCTCATTAGACTAACGTAGAATGTCTCAACTGAAACAATGCAAGCAAGAAAAGAATGGAAGTACATATTTAAAGCTCTGAAAGAAAAACAATTTCACCAAGAGTGCTATACTCAGCAAGATGATCCTTTAAGTAGGAAGGAGAAATAAAATCAACCCCATATAAACAAAAGATGAAATAATTCATCCAAATTAGACCAGCTTTTTTAGGAAATATTTGTGGGAATACTACATCAGGAAAACTAAGGCAGATAAATGTAGGAGTAAAAACACGAAACAATTAGAAGAAAAAGAAAATGAGTAACAAAATGACAGGAATAACTACACACATATTGATAATAACATTGAATGTTAATGGATTAAATTCCCCAACTGAAAGGTACAGGTTGGCTAATGGATAATAAAACAAGAGTCCTCTATAGGTTGTTTATAAGAACCACACCCCACTGACATACATAGACTAAATATTTTGGAAGGTAATATTTGTAGTTTCATCAATTTGTTGTGCAGGAATGTACTTTGAGTCCAGTTTTCAGCAAATATTATAACCATTACTCATTGTATAAAACTAGGTAATAGAGGAAAAGTCCAAAATGTTACAAGTAGCTGAGCCTTTCTTTGGGATGAATTTAAAGATGACTACAATCAAGACCTTTGTAAAGCCTATAAATCACCAAATCACTGATTTTTACCAAGTCTTCACTTTTGAACACTCTGTCCGATTTTGTTTCTGTTCTTTCCTTTTCGAGGACTTATTTCTTGGACTTAGGCACAGTACAGTAGTATGATCCAGTACGAACTCACAGTGAGTGAGTAAACATTTTCTTTTTCTATCTCTTCCTAAGGAGCTATAGTTATGTTCAATTTTACGTGTCTCTAACTGGACCAATGATACCACAGATCTTTTTAGATTATAAACTCCTATCTACCACAATCTTCTACATGAAAAGAGCAAATTATTTTTTATTAGCTATGTTAAGATTATCTTTGTTTTAAAAAATCCATCCTCATTAATTTACAAGACTTTTTTCTGTTTAATTTATATCCTTTTGTTTTTCTTTAGAAATGTATTTCACAGTGAAGACTTTTTTCTGTCTGATTTTAAATCATTTTGTTTTTCTTTAGAAATGTATTTCACAGTAAAGAACATAATTGACAATTTAATATATACTTCCAAAATAACCATTAGAACAAATTTTGAATATGAAAACCATAATGTAATATGTTGAATGTGGTGAATATATTTATATCTTTGCTTTATTTACTACATACCATTTACATACTTCTCAAAACCACACTGTACCTAGGTCTGGCAGGTGACGTGGTGGTTAAGGGTGCTGGACTCCCACATGGTCGACCATGGTTTAAATCCCGGACCTGACTGCTTGCTTTCTCTCTCTCTCTTTCTCTGGTCAAATTTAAATAAACCAAGTTGAATAAAATAATTCTTAAAAAAAAAATACTGTACCCTACAAAGATGTTTTGGGTCATCAGAAAATTCATGACGCATTTTTGCCTAGAAAAACAGAAAAAATGTCATGACTTTTTCAACAATCCAATAAATCAGAAATTATAAGAAAAACTGTAAAGGCATTTTTAAAAAGAAAAGTCTGGATCATTAAGTAGTTACACGTTTTACATTTTGAGGAACCACCAAGCTGTTGTCCAAAGTGGCTATACCATTTTGCATTTCCACCAGCTGTGTTTGAGTTCCAGTTCTGCTGTGTTATCCACAATTGCTCTGGTCAGTCACTTTCATTTTTGACCTTCTCGTTGCTGTGTAGTGTTCTCTCACTGTGGTAACTAGTGATAAGAATCTTTTCATGTACTTATTTGCTCAATATGTCTTCTTGGGTGAGTTGTCTAAACATTAGAACTAAAATTCCCATTCCAAAATGAAAAAGCTCAAGAAGCTGCAACTGTAACTTACTACTAGTGGGAATCCAGAGTTGGCATTCTTTTTTTTTAAAGTTTATCTATTTTTTTCCATGAGAGAAAGAGAAAGAGGCATTCTCAAAAGGGGTCTTAATGCCACAATTCTCCCTCAGCCTTTGCCAGGCAGGCGTGAACAGGGAGATCTTGGGATGTGAACCCAGAATATTCCCAGGTGGCCTCAGCATTGGAGAGCATTGCATTATGACTGCAGTACTGTGGCTACTCTGAGACAGCATCTCATAATAGACAAACAGCCTCAGGGTGCTCTGCCCTCCAGCCATGTAAATGAGGGTTAGTCTCCACTTTCAAATGGTTTTGAATTTATTTGTTTAATATATTATAGAAGAGCTTCTTAAGTTCTGAAGTAGCAACTTTCTTTAAGGAAATACATGCATACATACATAAATGTTGCAAAAATCCAAATATGTAAATCATAGGACCATCATCATAAAGCAAACTGAGAAATCAATCATTCTGACTTCATATTGTGGAAGCTTTCACATGTATGCATTTGGTGACATTGGAGAGTGGGTCACAGAGATGTGCCTGATCAACAGTGCTTAACATGCACTGAACATAGTATGTGTGAGTCTATCTCACACACACAAGCACCATGCCAGGTATCTTACATGTGTCTCCTTTTATCCTTCTATAATCCAGCAAGTCTAGATTTGTAAATCCATTTTAGAGCTGACGGGATTGAGTGGTGATGATCAGCGGTAAAGTAAGTCCTGTAGGATTCATTAACCAGCAACTGCTGGAACTAAGATTAAACCCAGGTATAGACTCACTGCATGGTACTTTGCACCTATCTTCCGCTGGTGCTAATATAGACCTACTGCATGGTTGGTACTTTGCACCTATCTTCCGCTGGTGCTAGGAAAAGTTCATCATCTTGCATAGGCCCTTCCCTAGAGATAAAAAATGTTTTCTTTTTCTTTTTTTTAGAGAGATATTTTTGCTCTAGGGCATATGTGCTTGCTGGAGAGACAAAGAGAGACAGAGACAGGAAGCAAGATCTCACCCCCTGGGCAGAGAAGGGGTGATGGCCATATCTCCGTCCCTTCTCCGTTCTCTTCTGGGGATTTTGGGCATACATGCACATGCGCTGTCAGATAAGGACTCAAAGCTGTCAGATCTGGGACTCAAACCATGGTCAACTACATGGAAGTCCAGTGATGTAACCATTACTTCCCATTACTCCATCTGTTGGTCTCAAGATAGAAACATTTTCTACTCAGTTCCAATTTTTTCTTTTCACTCAAAATACCTCTGTAAGAGTAAGAGTAAGCTGGTTAGAATAACAGCACAGCCCAAGATGTTCTACACAACAACAAACATCCTGGCAGGTCCATTCATTGTAAAAATTCCTGTAGAAGGGCCAGCAGGTAGCATGGATGTTAAGGCTCTGGATCCCACATGGTTCGAGTCCTGGACTCTGCAGTTCGAAAATCACACCAAGAGTGTGTATGTCAAAAAAAAAAAAAAAAATCAACCCTAGCTAATGGATGAGAAAGGATGGTGGTGTGGTTATGTTTCCCTGGGTGGTGTATATGGGGGTGATTTTTCACTTTCCTTCTCTCTCTGTCTCCCTCTATTGAGTGCACACACCCAGTGGCAACAACCAAAATCCTAAAAATAAATAAATTCCTATAGAAAATAAATGGTGATATTCCAATGGAAAGACCCATTCTGGTAACTGAATTCCAGATTTAGAACACACACATATCCTGTGGTTGACCAAACTTTAAGGTGGTGACTAAATTCACTTTGCTAGAGATTCATCAAAGAAAGCTTCCACGTGAAGTTTCTGTTGAGTCTTTGTGGAATTCCCTGCTACATCTGAATATGTATTAGAAGTCTTCTGGGCCCTGAGCTCTGTTGAGACCACTTGGAGAACATCAATGAGGAAAATGCTAGGGAGCAGGGCTCAAGACTTCTCAGTTCTTAAGTAGTCTGGGCTCCAAGTACCGCTGGTGACCTGTGGGGACAGTGTGCTCTTTCTGGAGGAAGCTGTGATCTGTTCATCAGCAACTCCAATGTGTCTACGGTATCTTAAAAACTTCCCCATCTTGTAAAGGAAAAGATGAATCAAAATAGAAATCAAGATGTCTTTGTCCAAATCATCACTATTAATTGGGGGATACTTCAACTTAGTCAATTAAAGAAAAGTAAACTTAAATTCACTTTGAACCTCTGCCTCACTTGCTGTCTGTTCAGTCCACAGACATGGGCTAAGCACCTGCATGGGTCAGAACTGGGTTAGACCCTGGAAATGCAGATATAATGGAAACAGAGAGAGAGCTAGGAGCCTGTAAGTGAGTTTTGACTCTCTCTCCTGTGTCTCAATGGATTTAGGAAAAATGTAGTGCATAGCAATACCTGGCCCACTCATCCCTCAGGCTCACCCCCTGCCACTCTCCAGTTTCCACTTCACAGCTACCATTTTTTTAAAAGAGAGAATTTTACTATAGTGTGCCCACTCACTTGAGAGAAAAACAGCAAGAGATCATCTCCTGGGAGAATGGTCATGCCACAATCCCTCTCCTCCATTCTCCTCTTGGGATTTTGGGCATGCACACACATGTACCCAGTGCGAGTTTCAAGTTCCCTGGTTTGGGACTCGAACCACAGTCACCTGTGTAGGAGTCCAGCAACATAACTATTGTGCCATCTGCTGGTTCCTGCAGTTACCTTTAGTTCTAGGAAGGTGCCAAGGTCTCTCACTGTCAAACCCATCCCCACTTGTCCCCTGTAATGTGCTTCTGTCCTTTCTTGATGTGACTCAGTCCTTTTCAGCCTACAGGTATCCTTGAAATGTTATACCCTCAAGAGACTCTTCCTCATTCCCTCTGACAAATTTAGTTTCACCGATATCCCTTCTTAGAGCATTACAAATGAGCTTGCCAGTTTCTAGCTACATATTTGTGTCATTTGTTTCCCGTCCACCATCACTCCCTCTACATTTTTCTCACCCACCAACCCTCAATGCAAGATTCACGAGGACTAGGCCAGGTTTCTCTCCCACTGCAACAGCAGCACATCCTATGGTGTCTGATGCACGAGGGGTAATTATAATTTCTGCCCTTTTCCTTCTTTCCTATATTCTCTGTCTCTTACATCCATTGTCTACCCATCCATCCATCCACTGTAACAGGAATAGGCCTCTATAATTGCAGTTGGTCTGTCCTTTGCACTCGTCAGAGCTTATAATGACTCTGACTGCCTAAAGAGTGCTAACCCCACTAGAAATGTGTAAGAAATGTATTGACTGAATGGATGAAATAATGGTTGGGAAATAGCGCATCCCAGAGGGAAGAGGAATAGTTCTTGCATTGAGAAAGATTCAAGTTTCCTTCAAGATGTACCCACCTTTCTAGCCATTGCCTCTCTCTTTACCCTTACTTCCCCATGCTCAAGAGTTCCACATCCCTCTCAAAATATGTCAAGTTTTTACTGTCTCTTTGCATATCACTCTATGGTTTTACCTCTGTCTGAGTCACCCTTTCGGCTTCTCATCCTTCAGAGTGATCTCTAACATCAGCTTCATCATGAAGCCTGATTTCTGCAAGGAAGAATTCACCATCACTTCCTCAGGACCATTACAACCTCGTGTTCTTATGTCTTGCTGTGTGCTGCCTGAATTACCCTCACTGTGCTGAAAACAGGCCTTGTAGCTGCCTGTCCCAAGCTCCCAGGACAGTGCTTGGAATATGGTAGGTGTTAAAATATTGCTTACTGAATGAATGAGTGAAAGGAATGCTGAATATTGGTTTTCTGAAGCTAGATAAAATTTTAAGAAGCTAGTAAAAAAAAAAAAAAGAATCAGCTTATTGGTTAGTCTCAGGAAATATATAGGTACTTTTGAAGATGTTGAAATGTCAAAGCCCAAAGCAATGAAAATGATGGTTACTCGATTAAAGTTACTAAAGGATTTTGATTAACTCTGCTGTCACAGAAACGCATCAACAAAGCAAAGCAAAAGTTCAGCACCTCTCAGAAACAGAAATGTGTGACTTGGTAAGACACGGGTGGAGTCATCAGAATTTATTTTTTACGTTTGTTTATTTCTTCCATGAGTGAAAAAGACACAGAGAGAGACACAGAGATGGCATCCCTGAAAGGACTCTGTAGCTGTGATCCACTCTAAGCTCCAGTCAGTCCTGGATTAAAGACTTTATACACCTGATTATATTCTGGAAGGCCTCTGGTCATGAACCAGAAACTTGCCATGTATGTGTCGATCAGTCTCACAGAGAAATACATTACTACTGGCCACCATCTGGCCTTGGAAGTTTTAGAAATGTGTATTTACTAACCCCAAAACCCTTGTTACCAAGGCAGCTTTGACTGAAGTATAAGATCAACTGGCTGCAGTCAGAATCAAGATGATACATACTTAATTAAAACCTATTAAACTGAAGGTGTCTCCTCCTAGCTTGTTAAGTTATAGTTTGTTAATGCTGGTGTATCAGACACAATTGGTTCCCATGCTAGCTATCACAGCTATCCTTGTTAACTAAAAAGCAATTTTGTTCAAATGTTTGACACTTTGCCTTGGCCTCTCTTCCATCCCAGAAAATGAATCTTAATATGAATTGATCATGGAAAGTCCATTCTTTTTTTCCCCCCAGTGGTTGGTTTATGAAAAAGCAGGCAACAGACTTCTGGCCAATGAGACATGAGAGAGTATCCTCCCGCCTCAGTCTCCACAAGTCATGGAGCTTACAGGCGTACCACTGAGCCTGGTCTTTAGGTTGGACTAGGATTCAAACCCAGGCCTCCCATGTGGTCACAGTCTGTGGAACACAGTATTTTGTTGTTGTTGTTTTGTTATTAGGCATTTGTAGTTCCTGGAGAAAAACAGAGAGGGGGAAAGAAAGTGAGAAGTCACCCCTTCAGGTGGTATAGCCAAACCACAATCCCCTTTCCTCCATTCTCGTCTTGAGATTTGGGGTATGCATGCACACACAGAGAACACAGCAGTTTACAGCACACACCCCTGCATCTGGCCTTCTTGTTCATAAATAAGGAATCTTAGAAAAAGGCTTGCTTTTTTACAGTCTTTGGACATGTTCGAAGATGTGATACTTAGATCTGTGGTGGCCATATTGTGACCAGGAGCTGGAGACTCTAAAAAAAGATGATGCAGTAAGGATGGAAGAAGAGGAAGGTGGCATGAACTGGGTCCCTGGTAGTAGTATGGAGCCACTGGATGAACCAACCCCACATGAGTCCTACTGCTAGACCTCTCCTATAGGTATATAAGAATATATAATAAATCAAGTTCCTGTCACTGGTTCAGCCAGTTGAATTTTTGTCCTCCATAACCTTCAACTGAACGCATCCTAAAAGATGCTATTGATTGCAGGATTTTCCGGCACTCAGGCTACTTCAACATTATACTTTACTGTGACTTCTGAAACCAGTTTAAAAAAACATTGTAAAGTCTCTTACTGATTTTTAAAATGAAAATGCCAAGACTAAGAGGCAATCATGTCAAGTAAAAATTTCTCCATTCAGTATAGTTGCCGATTTTTTTTTTTTTTTTTAAATAACCCCCCTTTGAGTTTTTG